>NW_021604617.1:10489536-10503103 GCF_004785775.1 Grammomys surdaster
TTCCACAATGCACACATGGAGATAGCCACAGTGCTCCACAGTGCACACATGGAGATAACTCAGTGCTCCACAATGCACACATGGAGATAGCCACAGTGCTCCACAGTGCACACATGGAGATAACTCAGTGTTCCACAATGCACACATGGAGATAGCCACAGTGCTCCACAGTGCACACATGGAGATAGCCACAGTGCTCCACAGTGCACACATGGAGATAACTCAGTGCTCCACAATGCACACATGGAGACAGCCACACAGTACCCCACAGTGCACACATAAAGAACTGAACTCTTAATTTAGAAGGGTATGGTATGGAGAGAAAAGGAAAAAGCTTGTCTTAAGAATATTCTAACAAAAGATGATTCTCAAACCCTGTGTCTGGTTCATTTTCCTCCCCAAACCAATATTAGCTATGACAAAAAGTATAAAGATGATGCAGGGTCTCTGTGCGTGGTACTCTTCATAGGATCCTAATGTTACTGCATCATCTAATTCTACTGCAATACTATGAGGTAAGTACCGAGAGTCCATTTTACAGATGAGGTAAGTGATAGGCTAAGTAAGATATTATATAGTCTGTACAAGGTATACACATAGAAACAAAAAATGCACATACACACACACACAGAGAGACAGAGAGAGAGACAGAGAGAGAGAGAGAGAGAGAGAGAGAGAGAGAGAGAGAGAGAGAGAGAGAGAGAGAGAGAGAACACACAGTGTTTTCTAAAGGTGCAGAGGGCGTGAAGTATTGAAGCCGTGAAGGCCAGGGAGAGATGTGGTCAATATCCCAGTGACTTCTGTGCTATCAGTGTGGCCAGGCCACATCAGGCTTCCTCAAACTCGTGTGTTTACCTCAGTCATCTTCCAGACCCTTAGCTTGAACACTGTTTCTCAGTCAATACAACTAGTCTTTACAGAAAAAGTCACATGTACTTTACAAAGAGTTTTGATGTAACCATGCCTTAAGCTTTATTGTGTGTCTGGGATTGAGTTAATTATCAGCAGGAACCTTATTTTTTCAAACTATGCTGAGCTTAAATATACCTGAAATGAGCTGCCCGAGGTCAGAATCTTGACGTGTGGACCAACACTGGCTACTGAGTCACAGTGAAGCAGATTTCCTTTACGCATTATGTGGATCATTAACCTGCTGGTTGTGGTGTTTGCAAAGCCCCACAATTAGGTCATTCTCCATCTCTAAATGGAACAAGAGGACAAGATCCACTGATAGTACCCCTCTATATTACCAGTTCTTAAGTACTGGACTCTGAACATGATACACCCATGTTTTCTTAGGAGGCACAGTCAGGGTCTTCCCCAGGATAACAAGTAGGCCCTGGTTACCAATAGACTCCACATCTGTGGACTCACAATATTCTAGCTAAAATATTCTTAAACAAAGGAAAAGGAAAAAAGGTAAACTGAAACTGTACTCACTGTGTACAGACTTTTTAAATTTCCTGGTCATATTTCCCTAAATAATATAATTACTAATACAGCATATTGATGTAGCAATATAGCATATTAAATATTATTAAAAATCAAAAGATTATCTCAAGTATATTGGAGCACATGTGAAGATTATGTGTATATGTTATGCTCATTTTCCGTAAGGGTCCTAAACATCTGTAGATTAGGGTAACCAAGGAGAATCCTCCAAACAATCCACTACATTTACCATGGCACAAATATAGCACATTCATTCAACACACATGTAGAAAAAATTCTTTGTGTCTTTCACTCTTCTAGGCATTTGTCACCAATTAGGGGAAGAAAGAGACTAAACCCTTATCTGAATTAACTCCTTTTTCAAGATGTAGGATGAGTCTAACCCAGAGATACTTTTTTACTTACACCAGCCAGGAACTAACGGGAGTATGAAGATGCTAACTCTACTCCACAACTAGGACCTAATTGAATTTGTACACTTAGAAAAGGGCCAAGGAGCAGGAAGAGGAGTAGGCGCAAGTGAGGCCACAAAGGAGAGCATAGTTCTGGACAGTCAAGCGAGAGGCTCATATCATCAAACACCACTAGAAACAAAAGGTAGAGAAGGGGGGCGGGGCAGAGCTAAATGGAGGGAGCAACACGTCAGAGAAGGGGCCGTAGAAAACACAGAAAGAGCCAGAAAAGCTCATCACAAAGGAGGAAGCCACTGCTGAGTGTGCATCAGGTGCCTTACTATAATTTATATTTCAAATATTAGAATGTTCACTACATATACACGTGCTTATTGGCATTTTGTATGTCTTCCTCTTGAAAGTGTTAATTCATATCTTTTGCCAAGTTTTTATTGGTTAACTTAACTCTTTGATGGGGGTAGAAGGTAGAAGCTTTATATTTTATACTTCTGTGGGCATGAATGCACATAGACACACACATATACACAGAGACACACATATACATACACACACACACACACTCACTTTGACTTTTGTCAGACACTGGCATTGCAAACATCTGTTTCCAAGATCTCTCTCCATCATGGAATCAATTTGGTTCATTTGTGGAAAGGAACTGCCTACACATGTGAGTCTGTTCCTGGACTCTGTTCCTCACACTGATCGACCTGTCCATCCTGTTGCCAGTCCTGCACTGTACTGACCCAGGAGCATTTTACTTTGTAAATCTTGAAACCAGACACTACGAAGCTTACGAATTTTCTTCTCACTCCTCTCTCCTCTCTCCCCTCTCCCTTTCCCTTGCTTTCCCATCCCCCTCCCTCTCCCCTTCTTCTCCTCTCCCCTCTCTCTGTGCATACGCTTGTGCATACATGTACATCAGTGTGTGTTGTGTTATGCGTGTGCATGGTGCACATATGGAGGTCAGAAGACAACTTGAAGAGCCTTCTCCTTCTACCCAATGTTCTGGGGCTGGACGTCAGTTTACCAGGCTCAGTCTTCCTTCACTGAGCCATGCAGTTGGTTCTGCTTTGGACCTTCCTCTAAAACCAATATCTCACTCTTTTTTGTACACACATTAAAATAAGTAATGTTTATTCCTTAATGTTCCTTCTGATTTTAGTGTGATTCGCAAAGTTACAGTAAATCAAGAAGATATTTTCTCTAATTATATCTCTTATGCAGGACCGAGCTTAACAATGTGTCTCATGACCACAAGGTAACCACAATACTTCATGTAGACATGGGTTTCCAATAACAGATAATCTAAAAACATGCATATTAATAGCTTACATGTCAGTTTTGATGAAGAAACTACTGAAGTGAAATGGCTACGTGTAAGCCCAAACCACAAATAGCTCTTTAAAGTTTAGACCGTCCTTTGCCCCAGAGATCCTTGAAAGTAAGAAATGATCTACAACTTAACTATAAGGTTAAATTTAAAAAAAAAAAAGTCAAATAATCACTACATACTGATCAAAAGAACCAGAGGAGGCAATACAAAAATCTCAGAAGATAAAGTAGTTTTCTAATGATTATATCAAATTCAACTGTATAGAAACATCAAATGTTATTTAAGCACCCAGTGTGATAAAATTTCTTTCTACTGTAATTTCACATGTGAAAACCAGCAGATGCTATTGTCATCTCTTTATTGTATTTTCCTCATGTTCTGCCTTTGAATTGTACGTTTGAATGTTAGTGATGACATTTCACGTGGTAAGACATTAACCCAGCATGGGTTGACTCACACTGCTGTCTACTCCGCAGATTCCTTTCTCAGATGTGACAATAACAGCTCAGGGAAGAGTGGGTAACTGTGTCAAGATAATTTGCCCAAGAAGATCGAAAACACGAACACAGGTCTTTCTGCCACTATTTCCAAGGGACTTTTTATTAATGGGTAAATAACGGTATTTATTAAATGAACAAGCCTGGGTTTTCTTGTAAGAATCACATGCTCTAAAAAAACGGAATAAACTTTTTCTGTGGCATATGAAGTAAAAGAAATAATACTAATAACAAAGGCTCTAAACTTCAGAAACAGCTGAGTAAGCACTTATCAGGATCTTCATTAGGAGCAAATACAATCAATCCCAGATTTTAAGATTGCCTTCTAGCCCGGGGGAGGGGGAGAAGGGGGGAACAACTGGGATGTAAAGGGAATGAGATGGAATATTGCTTTCTAGCAATAGTTGGGAGGAGAGGAGGGAAGGAAAGGCATTCTGATAGATACAGTAATTAGGGACCCCAGGCCACCACCAGCAACACTTGCTATCACTTTGAAGGCTAGCACCCAGCAGCGCTTGCTGTCACTTTGAAGGCTAGCACCCAGAACACAAATGACACAATAACGAAAATGATGCTGTGGGGACAGAAGTCACTTCTGCTGACATTGGGCAGAACTCGATTATACGCACTAATCAAAAATTAGTGTAATCTGGGAACCTGACCTTGGTGCTAAGAAAGAAAATAAAAGTGGTTTAGTGAGTACGTGGGTTCGATCACATCATTTCAACATACAACCAAAGGATAAATCAAAAACATTGCGCAGAGTAGGGTATGTATGGAGGATGTAGTTAGACATAGACAAAGGGTATCTTGTTCGGGAACCCTCCACTTTATTTTAGGATGAAGATTCTCACTAAGTGGAGCCTGCCAATCCTGCTGGACTGGCTGGCCAGGGCTGGCTCCTTCTTTCTTCACTTTAGCAGAACTGGATTTTAGGTGGGAGATGAAGCTCTGCATTTACATTGTGTTTGCTGATGATCAAACACACATGCTCGAGTTTTGGCAGTTAGTACTTTACTAACTGTGGTGGTGTGAATAAGAATGACTTGATATGTTCATATATTTGAATGACTAACATCAGGAAGTGACAACAAAGAAGAATTAGGCTGATGAGGTGTGGCCTTGTTGGAGTAGGTGTAGAGTTGTTGGAGAAAGTATGACACTGGAGTGACCTTTGGGGTTTCAAAAGTGGAGGCTAGGCCCAGTCCCAGTTTCTCTTTCTGCTGCCTGGAATCACAATGTTGAACTCCCAGCTACGTCTCCAGCACCGTGTCTACCTATTGATTGAGTCACTTCCCTGGCCCTGGATTCTTTCTTTGAAACTTCTCTGTAAGTGAAATCTACCAGTTAATACAGAACTCAGTAGTGAGACTGAGAACATTTCTACTGAGGTGAGGAACAAGACACAGCTACCTGCTAATTAAGAATCTTACGAGCAGTGTAAAGAGAGGCCCTTATTATAGGAGGTGCCAAGGATAAAAAACATGTCAGAAAAAAATGTCAACATGTGTATAGGATAAACTTTTCACTCTTAAGAAAGAATGATTGCATCAACAAGTATCACAAGTAGTGTTTAAGAACGTAGGAAGGAGGCCACAAACAGGAATAACCAAAAATTATCACTTTCATGTTTATCACCACTGACAATAACAAGTTCCATAAGAAAACACAAAACTTTACAACAAAAACTAAGAAATGTGCAGCCTGTATAAGAAGAAACTTCTTTGATATATACTCATGTTCTATAAAATACCAGAAATAGAAAACCACACTACACCATGTACAAAGATGAGGTAAATCTTTGGTTGTAGCAAAAGCATCAGTCCCGTTTCCCAATTTGGAAATTCAAGACACTCAGCATAAATTAGGAGATTATCTGGAAGAAGAAATACATTAAACTGGCTGAAATAGATGAGTGTATAATCTACGATGGTATCAGAGTGAACCAGTGTCCACTCTAGCATTGGGACAGACAGACACTCTGTGGGATGCCGCCACAGCCCTGAGCTCATCTGTGAGGCACATTAGTTCTTATGACTGATGTGGACAGTGTTGATTTCATGGCTGCTGTACCCATTAGGTATTCTCACTTTGTATCATCTTGCTGGATTCACTTAGGTGATCCAGATACATTTAATATTTCAAAAGTGAACCAGGACACAGCAATATAACTATTACTCTAAAAATCCAACTTTGTCTTGCTGTTTGTCTGCATATATGTCCATGTGCTGCTTGTGTGTGAGGTGTCCACCGATGACAGAGAAAGGTATAGGAGCCCTTGGAACTAGAGCTCCAGGCAGTTAGTTGTAAGCTGTCATAGGAGTGCTAAGAACCAAACTCAGGTCCTCTGGAAAAGCAGCCAGTACTCTACACCAGCGACCCACTTCTGTGCCTATAAAAATTTACTTTTTTAAAAAAAGGTATGTTTATGTGTGTGTGGAGGTGAGTATATATGCAAGTACAGGTGCCTGTCGAGGCCAGAAGAGGGTATCAGAATCCCTGGAGCTGGAGATAGATGTCTGACAATGGTGCTGGGAACCAAACCTGGGTTCTCTAGAAGAGTACTAAGTACTGTTAAAAGCTGAGCTTTTCTCCACCTTCATTTATTAGAAAACATTCTATGTACATAAACAGATACACATAATTATACAGTGTTCATATTAACCAAAGCAGTTTTAGATTATGTGCACTTAAAATGATCAGAAAGTTTACATTCTTGGAAATGCTAAAATTATGCAAAGATCAATACACAGAAACTACACTTTTACATACGGGAGTGAAGCAAAACAAGTGCCTAAATGTGACCTTAAGGCTAGTAGCTTCATGAAACAATGAAGTTTGTAAAGACAGGTGAAGTTGTGTGTGGACACAAGCATACTCATGCATGCATTCGGAGGACAGAGGACAGCCTCAGGGTTTGTTCCACTGAGTTTGCTAACCTTTCTTTGATTCAGGGTCTCTCACTGGCCTGGAACCGGCCAAACAGGCTAAGTAGGCTAGGCACACAGGTGAACTGTCTGGGAAGCCCTGGGATGCTCTCTTGCTTTCCCAGTGCTACCATAGAAGCTTGTTCTATCATTTTAAAAATGGGTTCTAGAGAGCAAACTCAGGGTCTTTAATGATGGAGCGATCTGTCCGGCCTCCAACATGAAACACTTCTGGTGGCTTCTGGGATGCCACCTTCCATTGGATTCCTTTTATCTTCATGGCAGCAGCATCTCCCATTCTGTGGTTGTTTCCTTCTTTTCTGGAAATAACTCACTCCAAGTGATTGAGGTCTCAGACTAACTTCTGTTACAAACAAATGCACACCTCTATGGATAAGTGGTCTCCACAGCTTCTACCACATGTCCTTGAAGCATGACAGACCCATTTTTTCTTATCCAGTTTTTTCTTATCCAATTGCTAGGTTAACATAACAAAAAGAACACATGCAAATCCCTAATCCAAATTTTCTCTTCTGAATTTTACTTATTGGCACATATTTTTGGCATGATTCTATCATATGGATAGCAGGTCTTACTGGCACTACCATTTACCCAATTCTCCAGAATAAGGGCCTCTGAATTCTGTCTAAATTCTTTATTTTGCCTGTGTTCTACATCAGACTCATCAGTAAATATTCAACTACCTTGAAAATATCCCCAGAATTGATGGGCTGGGGGCATAGCTCACTAGTAGACTTCTTGCCAACATATATAAGGTCCTGGGTTCTAGTGTTAGCTCTGCTCTCCTACAAAATTATAATCGTGGAATTGCATAGAAACCCCTCAAGCAACAAATGCCCTAATCCAAACAACCATCACCTCTGACAAGAACTATCATGGCTTCTATCTGGTTCTCTACTTTTTCCTTTGCTACACCATATCTACTAACCTCCTCTATGCATCTACAGTAACTTTGTCCTTGCTAAGAATGCGAGACTCATCACCTATATTCTCAACTAAGGAAAACATGTAAGTTAGTCAGGTATGGGAATACACACCTTACATACTTGTATTCCCCAATAGTCAGGAGGCAGAGGCAGGAGACCAATGAGCTCCATGCTAGCCTGCACTACACAGCAAGACCCTGTCAACTCACAAAAATTATATACACTTAAATAAAACCATAATTCCTATGGCCAAAAAGAGCTGGCTTCTGTGTCTTCATCTACAGTTGTCGTTACAAGTTTATCAACTTCCCTGCTGTTCTTACAACACACTGAATACTCACATCTAGATGTTTTTGTACTTCCTATGGAGTGTAAAAAGTAGCTGAAAATTGCTCTTTCCCTAGAAATTGGCATAATTTCATCCAAATTTCCCTTCTAATTGTCCCTTCAGATTGGCCTCTTCCTGGTCATCACATTGAAAACACTAGTTTCTATCATATTCTTTTTCTTGTCTGTTTTATTCCTAGATCAGATTGCAGGTACACACACCAATGCCTAGGGAAGCTTCACAAGGGCACACATTTCATTCTGCTGACCAAATCTGTGAAGAGAACACCACCTCAGGTGCCACTTCGGGTGTATTGGAACAATGAGTTTGAATGAGTAAGTCCCTTGAGGAGGAGATGAATAACAGCAATAAAAAACCATTCACTTACAAAGTGTCTCATGTTCCTCAATTAGCCCCATTCACTTCATAAAAAGTACTTGAATATATACCCATGTAAAACTCTTTACACATACTGCATTCACTTAGATTTTGCTGACAGGATGTGGAAAAAACATTATCTTTCGCATAATTTAAAAGTCATGAAAATATGATTTTATCTTCATATTACAGGCATCTTAGTAAAATAACAATTTTACTCCAACAAGACAGTAAGGGAAAAGAACAGATATGAAGGTTATCTAGCCCAGTTGTCTTACTATATTTACTTTCTTTTCTAAGTTGGACTCTGTCTTTTAAGTGTTCTCTCACAAGAAAGTATAAACATAAAATGTAATCAAAACTTTTTAAGGTAAGAGGTAAAGGAATTGTTAGTCACAATTATTAGAATGGCCATGTCAAGGTCTTAGTAAGAGCTGGCAGTCCACATATTTTATACAGCCATGCTGCCTCTCTCACACACAGAAAGGAAGACTGTGAGTCTACTTAAAAAATCTGGTCTGCGGAGGCAGTTTCTTTGCAACTCACAACTAATTTAAACAAAGAAAAGCCTTGGGAAGAATATATCTGTTTTATCTGTATCAAAACACAGGCTATTTCATATTTGGATCATCCATTCACTCATTCAAATTTTATTTACTACTGGGGATCATCCTTATTTGTAACTTGTAGTATTTTTACAGGTCTTGGGAATTCAATCCTAGCATTGCAAAATATACATGCTCTATGTACTCACATTCCAAAGACTGTAAAACTTCTAGAAACAAGATGCCTAAATTATAATGCTTAGTGAATGTCACTTTAAAAATAAAATAACTAAAAATGGGCTGGGTGGGCCACATCTTTAAGCCCAGCACTCAGAAGGTAGAGGCAGGAAGATCTCTACGGATTCAAGACCAGCTGATCTAAGATACAAGTTCTAGGCCTGGTAATGGTACATAGAAAGACACTCTTAAAACAAACAATCCTGACAGAAAAAAAGAGAAGCAAACTTTAAAGAATGTGTTTGGTAACTCTGGGAGCTAGGGAGATGACTCAGAGGTTAACATCACATTCTGCGCTCTTGCAGAGGACCCAAGTGCAGTACCAAGCACCCACATCAGACAATTCACATCCTCCTCAAACCCTAGTTCTGGGAAATCCAGCACACTCTTCCATCCTCCTTGTATACCTGTACTGCTATGTATATGATCCCCACAGCACCCCCAACAGAGAAGAATAAGATAATGGATTTTTAAAGAGAGCTAGGCAGCCTGGGTGGCTGCTTTACGGACCGTCACGTGTCCTATGGGAATGGTAGTGTTTGAGCTAGATGATTTGGAGAGTGGAAGACAAGGCAATTTAAAATAGAAATCAGTGAGAAATCTGAAAAGAACAGCACACCAAAACTAAAACAAAATAGACAGAAGCCAAAGAGAGAACCTTACTGGGAATACTAGGATGTATGACTAAGGCGGTTCCTTCCAAATTCTAGATACGTATAAAAACTGTAAAGTTTTCTCATAAAGATAGAAATTTCAGTTTTACATTATTAACCCAATTAACTGAGATTGTTTTAAAAATGAATCACAGAATATGGGTTAAGAAGTGTGAGATTTTAGGTCACAGTGCTCAGGGAAGAACCCTGAGGACTACAGCAATGGGCCAGTATGGTGGCTATTAGGAACTATTCCTAATGACTACTACATATAACTGAGCATTCTGTCCAGGAGTACGCAAACTCCCAGTTCTAAAATACACATTTTACAGCAAATAATTTATCTCACATTCAAATGAACAAGGATAAAGGAACACATATATTGAACATCACAAATTAATGTTTATATGTGATATTATAAAATATTTCAAATATAAAGACAGTATACAATTAAGAAAAACTTATCAATGATTAATTTTGAATATATTGTTTTTAAAATTAATGCTTTTAAATGCTTATGCAAGGTATTAGTAATTCATCCTTATGACTATATAATACAGAGAATTATCAACGCGTATGTTTAAGAGATCCCAGGCCAAATGCTACTAAAACACACAGAGCTTTAAAAATACAGTCCACATGATTTGCATACATGACTTGTTTTCTTCAGTGTCTAAGGGTAGCAGAACCAAAGAAACCCACATCCTAAGCCACAGAACAGAGGCACCTGGTATTGCTCTTATCACAGGATGACAAATGCTTTCAATCCCCTAATAGCATAGACATCCTCAACATTTGTATAGTGTTTTTTAACTAACAAAATGGTGTGTCCTTCCTGAGTTCTAGAATGGTCAAAGGCTCAATGCAAACACTTCTTAGAATACCTTTTCCACTCCATTTAAAGAGACAGGCTCAAGATCATGTGTTTTACAACACAAACATTCTCTATTTCTTTTGTTGTTCTAATGCTTACATGGTTGAGTGTGACTTCAAAAAGGTTCTGTAGCTCACCTTGGTGGTACAGGATTGAAATCCCAGCACAACAGCCCGAGGAAGGATGGCATCACAAGGGAATCCACAAGTTCATGACCACCCTGGGCTACACAGCCAGATAGTCCATGTAAAACCAGACAAAGAGGAAACTGAAAAGAAACCAGAGAAAAGAGTATCTCTGGGTTTATAGTTATAAATATATCTATATGTCAATATCTGCTTTGGCAGGAAAATAGTAATGATTTTCATCAGTACAACAAAGAAAAGATTTTAATGCTCTAATCATGATATAGGAATTAAAAACATGAGGAAACACATATTTTAAAAGGCTTGCCTTTCCCAAATATATAATTAGAATGATGAAAATAGCTATTAGTTTTTTATTTTTGACCAGTATAATTTTATAACAATTTCTAAAGACACTTTATAGTGTTTTATGATTTACCTTTTTAAAATAAACTCTAAAATTAATGGCATTTTTCCCATGGTTTCAGTGAAAAATAATGCTAATTTAAATCTAGTTTAAATGGTTTTTTTTTAAGTATTTAAAGAATGTAACAGCCATCAAAGTGTTTGCTTTAAACACATGAGGACTGGAGTTTTCTGAGTAGGGTGGCCTGCACTTGTGTTAGTAATGCTAGGGGGGCAAAGATGGGCAGATCCCGGTGCTGGTTGTTCAGCCAGCTGGTCTACCTGTGCCTACTTGGCTAGCTCTGAGCCAATGGGAGATCCTATCTCAAAAACAAGGTGGAAACTGCTGAGGAAAACATCTCCAGTTTGCTTTGGCTTCCACATATATGTAACAGACACACATGGAGACCCACACAAACATGCATACACATCTTCATATAGAAACAAACAAGAATTTGGCAATGCCATTCATAACTGATGTCTGTAGATTTGATCAGAAAAGTGCTAGTAACTTACAGATATGAAACAAATTCCCCAGGCCACACAAGTATCAGGCAAAAGCAGCTTTTCAAATGAAAGGCCTTGGTAGGAGTCTGACGTCTTGTCTTTTCCCCATGCAGATGACAACTCAATCCTAATCTTCCTATTCATTACACTATTAAGACTTCAATGATGTCACAATGCTTGGAAAGGCATGCCAACAATGCACTATCAACACTGAAATGCTCTGTTACTCTACAAGGCTGTCACTTAAAAACAGATTTCCAAAACTCTACTTACTATTTTACATAGGAGATACCAACTCCTAGTTCTCTTCAGTCTCTGTCATCATCAGGTGCAAGTTAAAAGGCCCTACCTAAAAACACAGGAGAACCTGAGCCCCAGACAAGAGACTACAACTCAATTGATCTTTCAATGTACAGCCAATGTTGAAAATCTTTACTCTGTATTAGTCAGCATTCTAAAATTGTGTATTTCTAAAATTCCCCAAAGCTATCTATTACAACTGCTTTGCAACTCAAAACCCTAATGAACTCATCTCAAATTTTAATCTATACAGAGCTCTACTGCCTTTACAATAGGATATTTGACTTGACAAAGTATAGTGTCTCTGGGAAGCATTGGCTCTGTCTGTCTATAAAACTGACTCTTGGGACCCAGAATAAGAAATGCTAGTTTGCAGTCACCTTGTAAATCTCAGCTTGACCACAGATACCTCAGAAGACCTGCCAATTATGCAGAATGATACCTGTCTAGTGATCACATCTTTGTAATCTTATTAAGGAGAAGATACCTATCTCCTAATATCAGTGCAATGCATGTAGTAGCCTACTGGCGCTTCCTTGTTCAGCTTAAGCTTAAGCTGAACAAGGTACAGAAATGTAATGGTACAGGTAGTGTTACAGAAATGGCAGGCATCCAGAAATAGTTCTATTATCCACCACAGTGACTCCCTTGTAATTCATTATTATGAAATCACAGAACCATGGGTCAGATCCTAATATGAACATGTGCCTCAAAGCACTTGCCTGCTTATCTATGTAGATAATGAGAAAATGACATCAGGCACCTTACTTCAAATGACTCTGCAGAAGATAGACCTTGCTAGTCATTCAATTTTGCTCATGAAGGAAGCACAAAGAAAGGAGGGTAAATATACTCAGAACTAAAGGGTCAGAAACATACCCTCTATTGTAACCGATTATCCATTACTACTTGCTGTATTCCAAACTCCATAGGGAAGTGTGTGGAAAGTTGGGAGTCCTGTCCTTCTCCATCTTCACATATTCTCAGTTCCACTGAAGAGACAAGTTGTTTCATACTCCAGTAACATTTAGAAGTGACCAGGTCCTTGCCATGAAAGGACAGAGTGGTATACCACTGACAAGATTTGATCAAGCTGCACTGAATGGCAAAGGGACCATTTTCTTATGGTGTTATGACAATACAGGGGAGAGACAAACTGAGTCCACCTCTCTAGAAATAAGAGGACAACTCAACACATCTGTAAGCACCTGCTCAGCCAATATCTCACCAAGTCCCAGGTCCAAACAATTTAACTTCTCCAAAGTCAGCAGTGCTAGGACCTGAGGCACAGATGTAAAACATCACCCAAAGGAAAGGAGCTATAGACATGTAGGCTGTGGTCTGAACTTCTCATACCATCATAGCCTCGGCTGACATTTAAATAAAAAGCTTTCTGCAAGGCTGGGGTCACGGAGACCAGACAAAGTCATGCAGTTTGAGTCATACCTCAAAATTTGTCTACATAGTTTATAATCAGGAAGAGTTTCTCTCTCTTCTATATTAAAATTTATGTTTTGTGTGTGTGTGTGTTTGTGTGTGTGAGAGGGGGGAGAAGAAGAAGAAGAAGGAGAAGGAGGGAAGGGGAAGGGAGAGGGAGGGGGAGAGAGAGGGAGAGGGGGAGAGGGGGAGAGGGAGTAAGGGGGAAA
>NW_021604617.1:10503503-10503586 GCF_004785775.1 Grammomys surdaster
AGGCAGCCCCACTAAGGTCTCCATAGGCAGTCCCACTAAGGTCTCCACAGGCAGCCCCATCAAGGTCTCCACAGGCAGCCCCA
>NW_021604617.1:10503596-10617723 GCF_004785775.1 Grammomys surdaster
TAAGGTCTCCACAGGCAGCCCCATCAAGGTCTCCACAGGCAGCCCCATCAAGGTCTCCATAGGCAGCCCCACTAAGGTCTCCATAGGCAGCCCCACTAAGGTCTCCATAGAAGTTCCCATAAAGCCATCAACAATCACAGGAGCTTCCCCACCTGTGCAGAAGGTACTGACAATCTGATAAGTTGCCGTATCCAGGAAAAGGCGATTACAGAGACTTGGTAGGAAACTGATGCTTAGTCCTCAGAGGAACAGTAGTCCAAAGTCATGCTACAAATGCTCTTGGGGAGGGATTGGAAGATGGCTCAGTGAATAAAAGCAGACTGACCAGGATTCACTTCCCCAGCATCTAGGCCAAAAAGCCAGGCATGGAGGTACCTGTGTGTCATCCTAATTATGGGGAGGTGGAGACAAGCAGACCCTTAGAACCCTACAGTCAGCCAGCCAGCCTACCCAAGTAAGTGAGTTCTAGCTGCAAACAAAGAAAGTGGACTCAGAACTACATGCAGAGAGAATCTCACAGGGCCATAATCCTAAACAAAGAACCTCAGGAGAGTAAGAACAACTGAGTGATAGACAGAAAGGGTTTTCTCCAGGAAGAGAGCCCCTAATTGGTTATATAGTAGCAACTGGCCAGCTCTGAAATTATATACATACAAGTAACATTACATAGACTGAACAGGGTGTGTGTGTGAGAGTGTGTGTGTGTGTATATGTGTGTGTGTGTGTGTGTGTGTGTGTGTACAAAAGAGGCAAGAGGTCATGAATTTGAGAGACCAAAAAGGCAGGGTGCAGGATAGGGGTGGAATGAGGAAAGAGAAAAGGAAGAAATTATGTAATCATATTTTAATTAAAAAAAAAACTGGAAAGGCTGAAGAGAAGGCACAGCATTTAAGACCACTTGTTGCTGTTCCAAAGGACATGAGTTCAGTTCCCTAGCACTCATGATAGGGGGTTTATAATTGCCTAAGACTCCAGCTCCAGAGTATACGACACACTGTTCTGATTTTCATGGACACATGTACACACACATAAATAAGTAATAAAATCATATACGTATATACTCCATACATATATGCACATGCATTCAGACATTAAAAACCATATATGTACACACACATATGCACAGAAAGAAAGAAAGAAAGAAAGAAAGAAAGAAAGAAAGAAAGAAAGAAAGAAAGAAAGAAAGAGAGAAAGGAAGGAAGGAAGGAAAGAAGGAAGAAAGAAAGAAAGAAAAGAAAGAAAGAAAAGAAAGAAAGAAAATAGCACTAACTACTTCTTCAGAAAACTCTAAGAGCCTTGGTCCGCCCATCTTACCCTCCCTTCTCTCCCACAGGCTGCAGAGGATCCACACAAAGCACTCTGCCGTACTGAAGCTCAAGCTCTTTGAGGGCACAGTGTCTTATACAATGTTGACTCTGCTTCCAACCCCAAAGCAGCTATTTCCTCAGCACATAAGACCTGTCCTAGTGGTCTAAAGACCCACATTATTATGCTTACACCACACAAGGATATATGTTAGCGTTCAGTTTAATGCCATTTCCTATTTCTACTTACTGTTTGACTTATTTGATGCAAATATTGTTATCATTGAACAAAACTGTAAAGCCAGAAAAATCGAGTATTATATCCATTGCTTTCTATTTATCTTAACAGGAAGTCCCTTAAACACAGTAAGTACTAAATAAAGACGTAACAGCAACAATGGTCTGAAATGTGCAGGAATAAGCATAACAATTTAGGATGCTTTTGAAAGATAAGCGGTAAGTACATGATGAATGAAAGAAGTGATAAGGTAACAGCACCATTTGCTCTCAGAGAGCAGCTCCCCCCCAACCCTATTATCAGTAGGCACAGTCTTCAGCCACACATTCGCATCTAAGACTACTTCAACTGAAGTCAGCCCTGAACCAGGGGAAAGAAGACATGCAGTTCTAGGCACTTCTCACTTTGATCACGAAAAATAAAAGCCCTTCCATCAAATTTAAACTATTTCTTTTAGCCCAAATTCCACCAAATACTCATCCCTAGCTCTTAGGCAACAGTATAAAGATAAATACGAATAACTCTCCATGTTTGTAACGTCATGCCGAATACTTGTAACACCGCGTTCATGATCTTTACAAGGAACAAAAACGATGATAAAATGAGTTGTCCATGTGCATTCCTCCTTCAGTTGAAGTCTAAGGAGACACTGCCCTCCTGCTTTGGCTCACACAGTGTTACAGACAGTCATGATGCTTGTGAAACACCCCCCACCAGACTCAAGGCTGTGAATCATAGGTCCTTGGCTTGTGGCCATTCCATTTTGGGAGGGGGAGGGTTATGGAAAATTTAGAAACTGGAGTCTATCTGTCAGAAGCAAATATGAAAGGTGGAGTGTAGGAAGCAAGGTCTCACACTGCCTTGTTGCCTGTTTTTTCCTGCCTCTATATCCACCTAGACTGTCAGCAAAACCCTTACATCCTGCCCCCACAGTGAAAGGCATCCCATGACCTCCAGCATACCTTCCTCACCAAAACCAACTGGACCTTGAAACTCCTAGCCAACATAATTCCCACATCCCTTCTACTACGTGGTAAGAATTAGTCACTGGAGGAGAGAAACAGCTAACACAGAGCCTGCTGCGAAGCACAATAGACTACAAATGGCTTCTACTCAGAATCTAGCTGGATGGGGCCACCTCAAAAAGTCAATTCGCATTCCAAATCTCAGGAGGTGGTGGTGGTGGTGGTGGTGGTGGTGGTGGTGGTTAAATAAGGAAAACAGAATCTACTGGAGTTAGTTATCTTTAGGATTGAGATCCATATAGCTACACGATGTATATTTAGGCAGATTTTTTTTCTAAGAGCAGCTGGTCACTGTTTGTAATTTAGCATCTGCAGCAATCTTACAGATCCTCAACAATAAGAGATGGATCTATTTAAGGCCTGGAGTGACAACTCAGAGGTTAAGAACACTGGCTGCTCTTCAAGCAAACTTGGGTTTGATTCCCAGCACCCACATGATAATCACAACCGGCTGTAACTCAAGCTCTAGAGGATCTAGCTACAACATCTGTGCCCCCTCCTGGCTTCTATTATCAGTGCTTATGAAGTACCCATTTGGTGTCTTGTTACCTCTGTGCTCCGAGGAGCTCTGGACAAGTTCTGATTTTGTAGAATTTAGTATTGTTTTTCTTTAATTCATTTAATTTAGAGATGGTGATCTCACAGTTGCCAGACTACTGAATTTGATTTATTTTCCCGTAAAACCCCAAATCTGACAACTCCTCCAGAAGACCATAGTGTGCTGCCATTTTTCTCTCTTTCTTCTTTCCCTCCTGTGCCCCTCTCCTGATGAAATCTAAAGATGTACTGTTTTATAAATAAAGCACACCATTTACTTAATAAACCCAACTCTGCTCTATCCAATAAATAAGGAAATAGAATCTGAGACCTGGTACTCTCACCTAATTCAGCCTTTTAAAAAGACAGGGTAATTTAATTTTACTTAACAATGACCCTACAATTACTTTCATTTCCATCTGGCCTAGCACTTCCCCAGGAACTCCATAGCTGCTACTTCTATTAACATTAAAATGATGGTAGAACATGCTTTAATTTTCTGTTCAAAGTGGATAGTGTATAAAATACTATGAGTCCAATATTGATAGGAAGTAATTTTAAGATTCAGACATCCTTGAAATCTTCAGCAAGATTTTCCTTCCTTAGTACTGTACAAGGA
Organism: Grammomys surdaster; assembly: GCF_004785775.1. Lineage (NCBI taxonomy): Eukaryota > Metazoa > Chordata > Mammalia > Rodentia > Muridae > Grammomys > Grammomys surdaster. The sequence goes on from NW_021604617.1 coordinate 10,507,320, forward strand.
AGTGGGTGCTGCCTTCTACACAACATCCTGGCAGCTGCCTGATGTCTTGTGAGGCCTGAGATGCTTCACATGGCACCAGTCATGTTGATATGAATATGTCAAAATTAAGTATAAATGGAAGAAATCCAGGAGTATCTGAAGGGTGTGGAGAAAATTAAAGGTCAGATTTAATAGACATCATTGGTAATGGAAGCCCCAAGACAGCAAAGGCACAGGGTCCCACAAGGGCCTAACAAGCCAAATCACACATCTTTTAATGCTAAGCCTGCTCTGTAATGGAAAGACCAGCCCAAACAACCACCAGAGGCACTAAGCTCCACATGAACCTGAAAACCAATAGGGCTGGTAAGCATGATGGTCTGAGGTCAATGTTGAAACACAAAGATGTCCCTTGACCTCCACATGTAACAGAAACATACATACATACATACATACACACACACACACACACACACACACACACACACCATACAAACACACACTGAAATAATAATGAATTAAATAAATTAAGAAAATTAATAAACGGTTCATAAGCATACTTTATATTTAAATAAAATCATAAAAACTCAAAAGAAAAAAATAGGAATATCCTGTCCACACACGGCTCTATAAATAGTAAGTATTAGACATGTGCTAGCTATTGCTGTCTGTATTTCTGAAGTATTTGTATCTGTATTCGACTCACACATGAGCTTTAACATGAGGAAAACAGCAGCAAGTCTTCATTACACTCAGGGTTCTGTGTTACTAAGTATAAATGGTAGCAGGCAGGCGATGACGCTGATGTTCCCTAAAACAGCTACCTTATTTTAATGTTGTAAATTGTGTGTCATTTCACGTCTTCAGTTTTGTTTGCTCAGAATTTCACACACAAACAAGACATAAATACACTTAAGAAAAAAATTTGCTGGAAATAAAGGTAGTACCAACACTGAGCAAATGTAAACAAATATGGTAAGCACACCTACACAGAATCAGTACAGGCTATTTTTATCTCAAAACCCCAAAACCACCATGGCATTTTTATGGCTTATGGCTGAAGAGAACCTTTCAAACCAAAATGTCCCCAGTTTGAGCAGTAAGTCACTTCACGATTGATAAAAGATGATAATATAATACCAATATGTTGGCACCATCAAACTTAGAAACTTCATTGGACTGGCCCTTCCTGGTTATGAATTCATAAAAGTTTCACTTTATTAAAAGGATAGGATTCCAATGGACTACAGTATTTATATGTATTTTTTCTCATTTGTATTACCTGTGGATATCATTCCTATATTCCTTTGTATATTTCTATACGGATGGTGATCCAGATTGTAAACTTCCTCAAGCTAGGGGTTATAATTTTTTATGATTAAATATGAATCAAATATATTTCAAAAAGCAACAAAAAAGTGAAGATAAATGCCCAACAATAGGACACACAAATTGTACCTGAGAAACCAAATTCTCAATTTTTCAACAGATAAAAGGCATGATCAAAAATCATCAGGGAAGTTGCCAGTAGAAAGCCATGAGGAACACATTCGACACAAGGGATAGGGATTTCCAAGTACTGGGGAAGGGACTTGTAAAAAAAGGGAAGGCCAATCTTCTAATGCCACAAAATGAGGAATTGTGGGTAAATTCCTGGTGGATTTCTTAGAAAAACAGTTTAATATCTGTTTACCAAAATGAGACTGTTCTTAATTCTTACATCTTCACATTTTAAGTGCAAAGTTAGCTCTGAAGCAACATTTGCTAAACCAGTAAGCTTTTCCAATTATATACACAATGCAAAACTCATTTATTGGTGAATGTGAACACTAGTGAGCTGGTAACAGGCGCTGTGCTACCTGCTGTTCACCATATTAGCTGTACTATGGTATATCTGTAAGTATGGAGTTTCAATTAGCAGGGTCTATGGAACACTAGAGCTGACATTGAACTACCACGAAACAGTCCAAGTTCTGTGGAGAGCTACTATCACTGACATCCCTCACCTCTAGTAACATAAAGGTCTCATTCTTTCTAACAGTTTTAAGCCTGAGCCTGTAAGCCATAGCTTCTCAATGAGGGCTTGGAATGAGAGGGTTGTGGGAGCACTGGGTCAATGTAAAGTCACAGAGAGCTACCTATGTACCTATGAAGAGAGAAGCCAAAAAGTCTCCTCTCAGAAAAGGCATCACAGATGGCCAACCATGCAGAGCAACACTGATCACAAAGTATTATTACTATTTCTTTCTCTGTCTACTCTGCAAACCTCTCTCTTTTTTCAATTGTGCCCAATGCCACAAAATTATTAAAACATGATACATTTCTAACAAATCATAGTAAGTAGCTATGTTGGGAATCTAACCTAATAATTCTTGGATTCAGTGACATATGAAGTCTACCTGGACTATTGTTCTAGGTCCTTTCAGCAGTTACCAGACATTCTTTGAAATCTTCATTTATGTATCCTCATATGCTGCATCTTAAAACATCACTTCTTTGTCAACATTTTTACCTAGAAGCAGCCTAAGCTATATACCAACATAGAACTTCCTGCCATAACTTTACAATCTAATAAAAGTTGTTTATTGTACATGTGTTCATGTATTAGTGTGTAAATGTAACCTTTCACTATTAGATTGTACTTCCAAACAAGCGAGGTTGTTCCTTACTGTATTAGAGTTTTATTGCTATGAAGAAACACCATGACCAAGGCAACTTTTATAAAGGAAAATATTGAATTGGGGCTGGCTTACAATTCAGAAGTTGAGTCCATTATCATGTAGAGGAAAGCATGGGAGCATCCAGACTGCAAACTGAGCAGTGCTCTACATCTTGATCTACAGGCAGCAAGGAGAGACTATGTGTCACTCTGGGAGTGGCTGGATCAAATCAAAACCCGCCTCCATTGTGACACACTTCCTCCAACAAAGCTACACCTATTCCAGTAAGGCCATACCCTCCTAATACTGGCACTTGTTGTGAAGCCAAGCATTCACACAGCATGATTCTATGGGGGCCATACTTATTCAAACCACTACAGTTACCAACCTTGTTTCTGCAACTTCATACACAAGCTCTTTAAATAAACTAAACAATTGTTGAAGACAACAGTACCAAGCTTTGAAGCTGATGCAAAAGAAAAGATAGTTCTTCGGGGCAATTTGCTTATGACAGATCTCAAACTCATATGTGACCATATTCAAAATTCCATAAAAGTAAGGCATCTTCCCTGACAAAGAGGTAGGTACTTCTAGGATTTAAAACTTCTGTTTACAGATACCATTTCATATTCGAGATTATATAAAGTATAACATGACTAGTAGAGTCCTTTAGGAGTAAATGAGGCTTTGGGGTGAAGACCTCACCAACTTGTTCCTAATGAGTATTCACAACTAGTATCTCCTAATCACTCGATCAGACTTCCACACGGGCTCAGGACTGATGGTTAAAGTTGGCTTCATCTACTGAAACTGCTTTAGAAAGTGACTACATAAATGTATGCTTACAGGTACAGTACAATGATAGCTGTATTCCTGAAGGCCCAGTGGCGGCTTGGACTAAATCTCCTTTGTGATTTGGTTTCCTGGATATAACACCAGGTTACCTTTTAACCTCCGGTCCTTTCTTATACTATAATGAAGTTTTATGCACTGGAGTCACTTGAGCTCATCAAGAGGAATGTGCAACAGGATGTGACAAGGTTGAGTACAGTGCTGCTCGGCATTGTGGATCCTAAAGGAGTAATCACTACTTCTACTGCTACAGGGAGCTTATGAACAAACAGCCATTTTCTTGTGTGTTTGTTTGTCTGTTTGTTGAAAACAAGAAGTTTCAAGTTTTTCAGACAGGCAGGATTAACTCCAGTGAAGCTGAAGAAAACTAGGTGTAGAAGGGGCCAGCAAGAGCTGTCAGGGAAGTGATCTCAGAAGAGATGTAACAGTAGACTACTGAGTAAGTGCATGAAAATGCTAGGTAGGATAGGCTGGGGAGAGAATCCCAGAAGGCTTCCGCATGTGCTTAGATATGTTTTGTCTCTGGTCCAGTTCTCTTCTCATGGTAGTGGCCTCTGCCTCAGTGCTGACATCTGACACCATGTTCTTCTTTTATAGGTAATGTGAACACAAGTCACTACAATCATTGTCCTGATATGTGGGGGGAACAAAGTCACTATACAATATGGTTTGTTTGTTTGATTTTGTGGTTTTTCGAGACAGGGCTTCTCTGTATAGCCCTGGCTGTCCTGAAACTTACTCTGTAGACCAGGCTGTCCTCGAACTCAGAAATCCGCCTGCCTCTGCCTCCCAAGTGCTGCGATTAAAGGCGTGCGCCACCACCGCCCAGCAACAATATGCTTAAGTTAGTTAGATCACTGCCATTTTCTTGGAACTTTCCCCCCACATTGTTTTAAGAGGACTCTTACTATCCAGGCTCAGGTAATCCTTCTTACTAAGCTGGGTCTCTGGGGAGGCTAAAACTACACGCCAGTGCCACCAAATCCAACAGGAAAAGCTTTTATAAAAATAAATGCGATATCATTTGTCTTGTTTTCCAATGAAACTGTATTATGCAAAACCAAATTTTGGACTTTAAAAGTAGTGGGAAAATGTGGAACTTCATCCCTGAGCTTTGGGGAGGGAGCAGAACATCTCAGAAAGGAAGGTCTAGGTTGCCATGGCATTTTCAGTCAGGTATTGTGATGTCCTATCAGTTAAAGGAATGGTAGCTTAGGGCCTCTGGCAGCTTTTCCTGCTTGGACCTTGTCTTACAATATTTCTTCATTTGTGTCTCACACTCTACAAAACCTAAGAAGTGAGAGGAAAAGAGAAGCCACCACACTAGTTTTCCTGAATACTGACTCTGAGGCCATTGGAGAAGAAAACTACAACTCCCACTGGTCTCGAGACTGTGTTCTTTTCCAGCTGTGAAGTGGCTAAAAGCAGTTAACACACTCTTCAGCATCCTTGGGCCCTCATTATGTTTTGAGGCCACGCGGAACAAGCTAACCTCCTTCACTTTCTTTGGGAGGAATTCTGAACACTTGGAAAGTTTTGGCTTGATAAATGCATATAAAGATACCAGTCAGCTAAAACGCAAGAGTCTCCACTGGCATAAAGGTTCTTGCCTCTGGAATGTAGGTGGCCTACATACAACAGCAGCAAGCCACTTGGTCATTGAGTGACCAGAGGACTATAAAGCATCAGAGAGTAAGCCTGTTCTCTTGACTACTGGCTTGCCAAAGCAGTCTTACCATGATAAAAGAACAGTGGAAATGATGAGAAAGACTCAGGTGGTGAAACAAGGGCAGAAGCAACACTGCGCATGGAAAAACCAAAACACTACTGTTCAGTACCTGAGAAAGAGAGGAAAGAAACTAAACAGCAAACACAGCGCACAGGCCAGGCCAGCGAGTGTAAGAACAGAATGTGTAGACTCTTCCCCAATGAAGGGCTGCCAAGAATTGTGCATGATGTCCCCACAGCACAGAGAAGACAGCAAGTAAAAAAGAGGGAAAAGGTGCAAATCAAAGACCACCAGGAACGAATGCTTCGAGGGAGGGAACTGATGGAGCAAAGACTCAAGGAACAACTGATGAGGAGTGACCAGAGCCAGCTCCCTTCACTTGAGGAGCTCGACCGAGTGAAAGAGGAGATGAAGGGTCCTGAAAGGGCGAATGCACACCCGCTTCTGCAGCTGCGCACCAAAAGTCTAATTAAGTTGGAGAGTCTTTTGGAGAAGTCTCAGGCAGGAGATGAAGGGGAAACACCTATAAAGCCTAATCAAAAGAAATGCCTGGCCCTGCCACCGTTTCTTGAGAAGTCATGTATGAAAAATCAAAGACCAGTAAAATTTCAGGGCCTTTTGTGGAAAAAAAATACTAGGAAATAAATAAAACCGTTTTAGAAGCACTGTGTCATTTGGAGAGATTGTGCAGTAATTCTGACACCCCATCTTGCTTATGAAAGAGCTAGGAGGGACAGAGATGGCTCAGTGGTTAAACACTTGCTGCTCTTGCAAAGAACCCAGGTTCAGTTCCCAGTACCCATGTGGTGGCTCACAACCATCTGTAACGCTTTCCAGTAGATATGATATCCTCTTCTGGACTCCACAGGCACAAAGTATACTAGTGCAAAAATGAAGGCAAAACACTCAAACACATAAAATAAATCTTTTCTTAAAATTTTTTGAAATGAATATTATTCTCCATATTCTGCTTTTCTTTTGAGATTTTTTTTAAAAACCAAAGCATAAAACATCCTTAATAGTCTCCTAAACTTAGAAATTATGTATTGTACGTTTATAGAACAACAAAAACAAAACAGTCAAGAAAAAAAAAAAGAGTATGTCTGTATAGGGATTCAAGAAAGTAGATACAATTTAAACCAAAGAATCAAAATGCACAAAATGCTTTAAGAACAAAGAAGATTTTTTTACTCAAAGTCTTAAGTTGAAAACAAATCCTATGAAATAGTCTTTAAAATGTAAATAATGTGATTTTAATATGAATGTATTTCAGGTTCATTTCAAATAACCAAATTCTTACAAGGCAAGCCTCAAAAAGGCTCATGAGCTAATCATATTCATTTGGACAATTTTACAAAAGAAACAGGGGTGTTGGACAGAGCAAATAGGAGAGAAGCAGTGGGTTCTGGAGTGGAGGGTAGGGTGGGTAGGAGAGGAGGATCCACTACTGGGGTGGTGGGTGGGGCAGGTGGCAGAGGAGGAGTGGCTACTGGGGTGATGGGTGGGGTAGGTAGCACAGGAGGAATGGCTACTGGGGTGGTGGGCTGGTAATTAGGAAGGGAGCAGTGGCTATTTGTCAGAAGAGGCAAAGGAATATTTGGTATCAAGCCGCAAGCAAAGGACCACCCAAAGACACAGTCCCTGGTGAAGCTGAGCGATCAAAGGAGAACTCATCAGCACCAACAAAAACAATTCTCTTCCCGAATTTATTTACAAAATAAACCAAAAACCATACTTTCTGAGGCCAGTTTCTGCAGATGAATACTACAATGACATTTTGATTAGAAAACCATTAAGTAGTAAACCCTTGTTTCTTCATATCTCACACTACAGGAAACACAAATGGCCACATTTAGCATGTAGGGGATTGGAAATATTTTTGAAAAAATTACCACAGAAAAATATCACAGCAAAAATTTAAACTTTTTAACAGGCCTCCTCTGCAGCACTAGGCCAAGAATTCCCCACATCATGCGGCCCTTTGGCCTCACTTCCTCACTACTGTTCTGCGTGAGACACTGGGAAAGTTGTAGAAGTTTTCATCAAAGAACTGTTCTTGTTTTAAAGAACTTAACCTCTTTCGTGGAACAAATGGAATAGAGTTCTTCAATGAGGAGTCAAAGTTTTAATACATACTGAAACTCTGCAAATACTATATATAGTATGAGGTATTTCCTCAAAATGAGACAAGAGACTGAAAATCAATGGAATAAAAAGAATCTTGCAGACGTCTTGAAAAATAGTTAAGCTCCAGGAACAGTTTGGGATAGGGCATTTTAAATACAATAGAGTTCAGAATTCTAATTTCTCCCAAAGATATCAAATGAGTTGAATGCAAAGCTCCTCAAAGCAAAACACAGTGAAAGCCTTTAAGTCCAACCCTTCACTTTCACGAGTGCTTATGTATTTAGCTTCTACAATCTTCTGCTGAACTCTGTGAGGGGAAAACTATGTAAGGATTTCTGGTCTTTCATTTGGACCACTGGACTGACTAGGATTAGATCTTCAAGAAAGAATAAAAACAGATCTGAAACATCTAGTCTAGGTTAAGATTTAAAAAGAAGATACCCATACTGATGTTCTGATCATCTGATAAAGAACTGACATAAAAATGCCTAAACAGTCCTTACAAGTCCTTTCAATTGAGAATGAAAATAAACTGTTACTAATAGAAACAGGCAGAGTTCAGGAAAATAAAACAAAACAAACAAATAAATAAAAAAACCAAGCAGGAATAGCTCATAAGCCCAAGGTGTCATTAGAAGAGCTTCTGACGGGGTCTAGTCTGCTGGGACATACCTTTAGTCCTCGCACTTGAAGCCATTGGTCCTAGGGGAGGCAGGCAGAGCTCTGTGGATTTGAAACTAGCCTAGGCGACACGCTCTGGGGTACACAGTGCTGGATAGTGAGACTTTCTCTCAGAAGAAAAAATGTGCAGATGGCAAAGACATATATGAAAACATAGTCAGCAAGTGCAATTAAGGAACTGAAAATGAAAATAAACTGTTACTAATTACCATTAAGGCACAAGAAAATGACCAAATCCTGTCATTTGTAGCAACATAAGGAAAACTGAAGATATTGAGTGTAATAAACCAGGCAGGGAAAAGACAAACCACTGCATGCTTTTACCTACATAGAATAGAATAGAATAGAAACAGGCTGAGTTCAGGAAAATAAAACAAACAAACAAAAAACAAGCAGAAAGAACAGTGGCTGGTATTGGCCAAAGAGGAAAACTCAGAGGGAAATAAGGAAAGGTTGGTTAAGAAGTGCAAACCCTGGCCAGACAGAACGGCTTGGGCTAATGCACAGTGGGGACTTATAGTTAACATACAGCGTTCTTCAATCCAGGTTTTGAATGTCCTTCCCAGAAGCAAGCAAGTTTTAAATGATAGATAACCTATGCACATATGAAAGATCTATATACAAAGTACTAAATGCACCCAAAAATGGACTGTGATACAGAAAAACAATTATCAATAAAAATTTACAATAATTTTAGTATGAACTTGAAAGAAAATTGAATGCAGCTACTGTACAATCTGACAGTCAAATTTCTTGGCATTTACCATTAGGAATACAAAACTTAAAAATGCCCTACAAGCCTACCTAGATGCCACTATAATGGAGGCCTTTCCTTGATTGATGTTCCCTCTTCAAAGATAAACACAGCTTGTGTCCTGCTGACAAAATCTAGGCAGGACACATGAAAATATGCTCAACTATATGACTTAAGCTATGAGACTCTGGCAAAGGTGTGTGGACATTACAAGAACTGACTGCTAAGAATTCAGAGGGGACCAAGTGGTTTATAGAGCAGGGATATCGATAAACCAATCAAACTGCATATACTACACTCTCATGGATAATCACTGGAGACACTTGTCTAAGCCCACTGAATGTGACCTCGAGTCTAACTCCTAATGTAAAGTCCGGCTTTAAATAATACTGATGAATGCTAGCTGACCAACTAACACTAGAGGAAAGGGCAAGGAAGCAATGGAGGATGAGGCGCAGGGGAAGAGCCTTTCTGCAACATAAAACTGGACTAACAACTAGAGTCGATAAAAGCAAAAGAAATGTGGGCATTAGTAATAAAAAGTTACCTATACTCAAATTTTACAACAAAAAAGTTTATCAAAAGTTTTATCAAAGCACAAAACTGTTAAGACCAGTTTAAAACTACTCCTGCCACTGCCTGTAGCAAAAACATGTAGTACACATGTCCAGAACCCATGATGTCACAGAAGAATAAGGTGTGAGGAAACAATTATCAAATTACTGAGTTTCTGAAATTGGCCTCCTCATATTTGATACCTGCATATCTTTAACATTATTTTCTGTACTTTCATGTTCACTAACTGTCCTGAGTAAAGGGATATCAAAAGAACAGAGATGTCCAAGAGAGCAACAAAACGGCTAAAAGGCCTCCCTGCTGGTCACTGCAAACCCAGCCCTGGTCCCTAGCTCAGTGCCTTCATTCACTGAAGCCTTTCCGCTTCCAGCAACAAACTTTCCTCACATCGTTTGCAGCCACTCACATGGGTGCTTTGTGCTCTGGTGATGGGAGAAGTTCAGGTTCTTAGTCTGGCTTTACAGAAACTGTCTCTGAGATACTGGCCTTGTGAAATGATCAAGGCTTACGTGGGGTGGGGTGGGGTGGGGGGATATAACTTAACACTACTACCACATTCTGATTATCCTAAGCAAAAGACTATAAAAAACAAAAATATGACTGTGGGAGCAATGCTTTAGAATAAGAGGAGGTAAACAAATCTAGACAACATCAAGAAATTAAATGAGATTGAGGAGCAGGAGAGATGGCTGAGCAGTTAGGAGCACTAGCTGCTCTTGCAGAGGACCTGAGTATGGTTCCCTGTACCTACACTGGGCCAATCACAACTGCCTACATGTAGTTCCAGCTCCAGGAAGATGTGCTATCTCTGACCTCTGTGGTCACCAGCACTCACACTCAGTCACACACACACACACTCTCTCTCACACACACACATACAGTCACACACACACTCACTCACACATACTCACACACAAAACACACACACACTTTGGAAATTAAATTATTTTTAATATAAAAATAAGTCTAAGTCTTTTTATAAGAAGCATGATACTATTAACTCAAGTTGGCATCCCACAGATAATTAAATTTTTTGCTCTAAATTATACTAATTGATTATTTTAATAAAATGTTCTTAATCAAATATTCATAATTTTTTCCTGAACCTTAAAAAGTTTTCTCTCATGAAAAAAGCAAAATTCTGTCAATACTCTTCTGGCTTGGTATTTCTAAAATGGTCAAATGGATGGTCCTGGGAATGAAAAGTACAAAGAATTTAACAACTTTGAGGTTACTGCTAATATCTACCAAAGTAGTCATGTCCTGCAGAGAATTAGACTACTATATATACAGGTGATCAGAAATAAAACTATATGCAAAATCTAAAATGCAAAAGTAACAACACTGGCTTTAGATACACAGACATCAGCAATGCTGAAGTTATGAGAAAACACATCTTCCTATCGTTGCATTGTATGGAAATTTCTGTTATGGCTAGGGTCAACCTTTTATGACTCAATACTATTTATTCTAAAACTAAGTCAAACACAGTAACTATAGTGATACTTGTGAAGAACCTTTAATGATTGTATTTTTCAAACTCGGCAGTTGAGATTCATTAAGGAACCAACACCCCCATTTATCTTCAAGATGAAGCATAGTGATAGGGATGCATTAGGGGGTAGAGGGCGTCCTCTCATGTGGGAGGCGATAGGATATAACCCGGCACTGTAGGAAAACAGGGAGAAGAATTATAAAAGCGTGTGGGTAATGGGGAAGGGGAACTAGAAAGGGACAGGAAAGGGTTTCAGTAACAGGGTCAGGAAAGGCAAGATCAGAGTGCAAATCTGTGCAGTTAGGAACAAGAGTTGCTCTTGGAAACCATAAAATCAAAATGAGAGAATGTTTATATATTCATAAGTAAGTATGTGTATTCCTTAATAGAAATGTTTTAAAAATGCATAGTGATGGATCAAGAACCAATTGGGGAAAAGGACCGTAGCATCAGAACCACCCCTACATCTCACCTTTTCTGCCCAACAAAATATATTTTCTGAGCGGGGGCTGGTAGAGCAGCCTGTTTCCAGAGCTTAAAGCAGGGTATCAAAAGCTACACACTACAAATGCACAATAATCAGGAAATTTTAGAGTCATAAATAATTTTACAAATTCAGTTACAAATTTGAAATTTATTTAAAACTGACAGTTTTTAAATGATTTTTTAAACTATTTTACGATTATATCATAATAAAATTATTCTGTAATATAAAGTTAAATATCAAGTCATTGCATCAAATTATTGCCTGTATATCTATCTCAAGGACCTAAGAGTATGTAACCCAAAAATACACAATGAAGAAATATAATATAATGCATGTATCTCTTAGAAAAATTCAGTACCTCATATGAGATTAGAAAGTAAGAATTTGATCTTCAAGATTATAAATATAGAATTTAAAGTAAAGTAAACTCATAGATGACACAATTTTAACCTACATCAAAGATACATTAATTCTCAAGCTAATATGCTTTTGAGATTATTTTATCTATTTAAGTCAAATTATCTTAAATTTAATAAGCACAATATGCTACACATACACACACACACACACATATATTATACATGTGTGTTACATGTTCCTTTGCCAGTTCATTCATTAGTGATCACTCCCATGAGGCAGGCAGGACAGCAGACACCCTTCAACCCCCAGCACTTACACGTGGGAGGCAGAAGCACACAGATCTCTGCGTTCAAGGCCAGTCTGATTTACATACTAGGATGCAGGCCAGCCAGGACTACATACATAATAAGACCCCATCTCAAAATTAATTAATTAATTAACTAACTAAATAACATAAAGACCATACAGAAATCAGTGGTATCATTTTGGTCTTTATATGGATTATGTTGATGTTTCTCAAATGACATGACTGCAAAACCAAGAAGATTCTATTAGCTCTACAATTTATAGTTATAGTTTGTTAAATTTATTAGTGACAAAAACACAGCTTTCAATCATTGTAAGTATTAACTATGCCCTTGCAAGGTACCATTTTTCAGGTGAGGTTTACAGATGTAATATTGGAAACTTGCAAGTTTTCAGTAATATTTCTTCTTATTTTTTTATTATATTTATTCTTATACACATTTGTGGGTTTTGTTTTAAATGAAATAGCAGATAAAGGCTCTTTGTAGTAGAATACTGGAAATCGGGAGGGAAGGTGGATATGGAATGAGGCTAAGTTATTGCACAAATAGTGGCCAAACAATTGTGAGATGTTGTAATGAGTGGCATAGAGAAAAGTGGCAGAAATGGAAGTGGCTGAAGAAAAGATGGTAAGGACCAGAACTTCTAGTCTGTGTTGGGAGATGGCTCAGTCAGGGAAGGGTTTGCCATGCAGTATGAAGACCTAAGTTGGGATATCCAGAACCTACAAACAGCCATGTGCCACAGTACATGCTTGTGCTGGGGAGGCAGAGGCAGGAGAATCCCTAGGACTTGCTGGGTAGTCAGGCTAAGAAAAATCTTAGCCTGACTGTAGCTTCAGGGTCAGTGAGAGATACTCTTAAAATAAGGAGAGGAGTGATTAAGAGAGGCATCCATAATTGACCTCTAGCTCTCACACAGACACACACATACACGTAAACACACATACAGATATACTCAGCAAAAAACAAATGGAAGAACTTGGCAGTTGTGCAGGTGGAGGTGAAGGGTATGTGTCTTAGCCACCTCGCTAGGCCTATGTAGTGCTGTAGGGACAGAGGAAGGAGGAACTTGCTTGGGTTTTCCCAATGTCTTGTGAAATTTTAGAGCCTTGACACTTGGCTCTGGGAAAATTACCATGTTTTGTTTTCACCATAAAATGAAAAACACTGCTGACCACTGGGAATCCATGATAAGCTCTTACGTAATGGTAACGACACTTATTGCAGGACAGAAAAACAATTCTATCAAATTAAAGCCATCATTTGAATTCTGCATAATGTTATGTTTCTTTTTTATGTATAAATATGTCTTGGCTTTATAATTTCACTATATTTACACGTTGTCTGGAGTTTCTATCTAGAAGACTAGCTAACAACTTGGGTTAGTGAGCCTGTAGCTAGGGAGTAAATTGAATTGTAGGACTGCTGTTGGTGTTGTACCAGACCTTGCCTCCTTGCTTACTAGTTTCTCACTAGTAGGACAATGATAATGACAGTCTTAACTGTGGAAGTGTTGGAGGAAGAGAAGAAGTATGAATTGGTTGAACTTGGCACCTGACATATGACAAGCATTTATACTCTGGCAAGGGGCTGGCACAGGGATGCTAACTGTGCTTTCTGCCAGTCAAAAGTAGACTTTAGGTTCAATGTTTTAATTTATCATGTGAGACAAAGGAAACCTGATGTTCTTTGGGTGGCAATAGTCCCCCGTTTTTAAAAATGGAGTAGGGGGTGCTTGTATAGCTTTACGATTTAGGCTACCATTCTAAAAATACTGTCCCGCAGCTGTTTAAAATTTATTTTTTTTAGACCATAGCACCACTGTTTGGTTGTTTCCAATTTCTCAGACCACAAATAGTAAAAGTGTACTCAGTCTACTGCAAACATAAATAGCAAATGCACGCTTCAGCACTTTTTAAAGGATATGGAAATTGGCAACAAAAACGCAGTTCATGTTGAAAATTTACGACAGCCTGCCATATTTCTTCAGAAATACAATCAGGTAGAAATTAGGAAGATCTCTACCAGCTGGGTGGTATTTTTATGTTTTTTCACTTATATTTTCGCTCGCTGAAAGACTTTCATTATGCAGCTCCTGGCACTTGATAAAATAGAGCAATGGTACCTTTGCTAAAGCCACAGTGTCTCTGGTTATGTTTAGCGTCACACAAACATCCTTCACCTTAGATATCCTTTCGCATCGGGCATTTAATTGGACATGCACTGAAAAGATGATCTCTTTCCAGCATAGTATACTTTCTGGATATCATTAACTGGCAGAAGTGTGGTTTTGAAACTTCACAAAAGTATATGCGTGTACGCCATTTCAACTATTAGATATTTGGTTCCATAAAAGGTATTGTGGAAATATGGAGAAAAGGCATGAATACAAAACAATTCAGACTAACCTGCTGTATACCTACAAACTAAAAGAAGGAAGCAAAACGGCAGGAAATACGTAAAAGCCCACAACATGAACTGTATGTCTCTTAACTGTTCTCAGTATGTAAGAAATAGCACAACCTCTGCCTGTAGGTTTCGAGAAAGAAAGAAAACATTCATGGTGTATAAGGTTGTTAAAATAAGTAATATTTAAAGTTAAATTCAACAAAGAAGAATAGTTTTACAGTAGGAATAAATATTTATAAGTCTATCTCTTACTCAATGTTAACATGTCTTCCTTTCCATAGGTAAACAAGAAATACTGAAAGATTTAAAACCCGTAGAATTTAATACTGAAGGAACAGACGATCAGATGATTAAATACCTGGAGAAAAAAATGGCACTTGGTAATTTTAGAGAATTTATTTATATACTTTGCTTTTCTTGAAAAAATAAATGAATAATTCAAAATCTGGTGATTTTGGGGTATGGTGTCCCATGCCTGGAGTAAAAGGATCATTTGAGCCTAGGATCTAGCCTGGGCAACATGAGAACCATTCTCAAGGACGAATAAAATTTAATGACAACAGTCTACACTTCAAGCTACTCATCTAAATGAGTTCAAAGGAAAGTCAACCTAATAAGCTATTTTAAGGGCCGCTGTGCATCATATGATTTTTAGCAATAGCGTTTCATAGATAAACATTTTTCACATTCACTATGTTCATGTTTTTTCACTGCCTGAGAGTATCTATGTCTTTTGAAACATACAAGATCAGTATACTACTACAGAAAATTTAAAATTTCAATTTGTGCAATGGATCAAAACAAAGATTAGCTGAATGAAAAAGACACCTAAAATGTTCTTGAGTAACTTGTAAAAAACTGAATTTATTGCTTTCTTAGCTCACTGAAAACAAGATTAAGACTGAGATCTGCAGGCATTGTGAGGCCCTTTTCAATACCGGCTGCGCAGTGGCCAATCTCCCATTAAACATGTGATTTTGCCAGATAATGTTGAATGTGCAAACTGGAACATGAACCTATAAATATCAGGTTAAATCTGGAAGAAAGTAGAAGGATCAGATTATACCATAGCTTAGGAAAGGTAGATGTATGTTTGTCTCATCCCTACCAGCACTGACTAAGAACACACAGCTACGAGTCTGGGTTAGTTTTACTGTATTCTGGATGCTGTATAGGTGACACAGGTTTGACAGTATGCCATGGCTGTGTCGCAGTTACACCGTTTGGTCTGTTCAATGATATGAGTAAGGTTAGCTTCTCAAACGGCTCATTATTGCTTTAAAATGCCATTTAATCATGTTTTCCTAAAAATAAGAATGGATCTAATCAATATGAAAAGTAGAAACAGAATAATATTTTTCAAAGGGATTTTTAAATGGGGATTTATGTTCTAGTGATGTAGTTTTCTCATGTGAAACAAGATCACTTTTACAAAATTGAATGTTATTTTATATTCAGAACAGCAGATAATAAAGAATGAAAGTATAAGTGTCTACTTCATTTGCTATAATCATAAGGTCTGAAATGGAAAGAAATACAGACTTCAACACTGGCAGCTAATGGAACATACAAACCTTGCAATTTAAAGTGAAAAAGCTCCCTCCTGATACTGTATAATCACTTTGGGTTAAAAAAAAATTTCCCCTTAAATTAACCATGAGGAAGAGAGAGAATGAAAACGCTGTCACTGCCAACACATTACAAGGACTTACTGAATATTTAACGTATGGAAACAAGTCTAGATTGGGAACTTGGGAATGGCCATACGGGAGTGAGCCATGCCTCATCTATGACAACCCACAGAGCCTGCATCTCTGAACGGAGGAGATGCATTGATCCTGGAAAGCTCCTGAGTGGTGAGCTGATTACAGGGTCTGACAGTTCCAGCCATAGTCTGTGAGTGATCTGAGAAAAGCCATCCCACCTGAAACTATGGCTCTGGTGACACCAGCATATTAATTATGACCATGCAGCAGGCACCTGTCCCTTTTGAGAGTGCACATTAACCTCCACCATCGCTGTTACCCTGAGCTCTAGACAACGGGAAAACAATCACATGGTCAGAGTTACAGAGAAATGTGAGGAAATTGCTAACAATAGACTGGTGACAACAGCTTCGCCCATTACAAATGCTATCAGTTTTACCACCTTTTAAATCCTAACAAGTAATTACACAGTACTCCTACTTAAAAAAGATATACTGATGTTTGAAGATAAGCTCTTTTAAATCAGAAGTGGAAATAAATTTGTTTTTTAAATTTTATTTAACTGAAGGTAGTGACCTATATTTATTTTAAAATATTTGTAAATGTTCTTGTTTAGCTGGATTAAATATCTATACATGATTAATAGCTACTTGCAATATAGTAAGTTTAATTTATTTTGCACCCTCTCCCCCAAAAATTACCATAATTTTAAACTACTTTTTCACAGCATTTGGGAGTTAAATTACATACAAGTAATGTAGTCTAAGACTTTTTCTGTCTGGTGACCTGAGGAATTAGCAATTAAAGTATGAATTTCCATGATCAGTTACATCTTCATTTTATGAAAAAATAATTTTTCATATTAAGATTGCTTCTTGGGCTTTTAATAGTAAAAAAAAAAAAATCACTACTTTGGGAGCAAAGATTATATATCACAAGGACTAGGGAAGGTACTAGCCTCCTTTTCTTGGATCCTAAGCAGGCCTGCCGTGAAGCCCTCCAGGGCTGGAGAGTGACAAAGCAGGCAGTTCAACCATGAGCTGATAACTGCAGGGGCTCAGGGGAGCATCCTTTCACTTTACTGAAACCACTGGTAACCCAGCAGAAGCTTCTGTTTCGCTGTGAATATTCTAACTTTAGCCATGATAGTCCTATCTTCTACCTGTCAGCAGCACCAGAAGCATTCATAACTCAGAAATGTTTTCCTTTTTGCAATACAGGATTTTGAACTCTAACTTTAAAAAAAAAAAATCAGTTAAAGGCTGTGTTTCTTTAAGGCCAGAGTCTTATTTATGGGAGTCTGTGGCTAAACTGAAAACAATTTTTCTGTTCCAAGGAAAGTCAGTCAATATGAGTCTGAAATGTACAAACTAGTGTCCATCCGCTGATAGAAACCTGTGGAAAGGGCCCCAAGAGCAATTTTATAACTCTCATCAATTAAATCAGAGACATAAAACTAAAAGCCAAACTAGAGAAAATAAAACATTTATAATTTTAGAAATTACAATGTATCATAAATGTAAACACTTGTACAGCATTACTTATTTAGGTCAGCAAATACTTGATAAAGCCAAAATATGTGACTATGGTAACAGATTTATGACGCCATGACCCACCCCATGAATAAACATGTAGAAATTCATCAGTGTTATTGCACAAAGTTTGTTCACTAAATGCTCATCTATAGTTTACTCATTTCTAAAATGTTAGCAATATTAAATAAAAGTTTAAAATTGGCATGTTTATTGAAAATAGGAATGAATTAATGAAAAATTAACCCACAACCAAAATATCTAATAATATAGCTATAGTATATAAATAAATATCACATAATCTTAAAATCATGTACTTATGCATGTAAAGTTAGTATAGCTACCTCACGTACATGCTAAGGGAACCTTCCAGGAATGTGCTTTGAGAAAACATCTAGCAGTCAAAATATGCTACACTTAACAGATGAGAAGAAACGCTAAAGAACACAGGCACAAAGCCGTAGGCAGCACGGTCCTGAGGTCCCTGCCCATGAAGGCCTACCTATCTTTGTACACATCAGAGCGACACAAGAATTCTTGACACAGGAAGATTAAAGAAAAAAAAAAAAAACAGCGTTCACTGCTATCATCTTTCAACCAAATTTGTAGCATTTCTATACTTGACTACCCCTAAACCTTCTAGGAAATTAATATAGTTGTAATAAATTATCATTCTCTTTTATGACCTATATTAAAAATAACAGGATGAAATGAACTATTGGTTTTACATAATCATGTATAAATATTCATATAAGTACAGAGATGAAAATTTCAATCTAAGAAAACTTGTTAAAATCCAAACTGTTCTGATTCTAAGTAGCACCTATATAAGAAAATAATTACACATCTACATCAGTCCTTATATTAATCTATTGAATTTTTCTTACTTAAATAATAGGTAACATAATCATATGTTATTAACCATAATCACATATTATTATACTTTATTGTAAAGTAACAGCTATTCTATAACTATCTTCTGCATTAAAAAACAAGACAGAAATTCTACAGCTAGCTATAAGAATTGGCAAGTGAAAATATTCTGAACTGAGTATTTTCAACTGAAACATGAGCCTTCCATTAATTGCTGGTTTGTTGTTCAGTAAGAAAAAGTGGCTTATTTCTTTCTCAATGAATAATGTCTCCTATTTAGATAAATACGGGAAGTCACACCACCAACAGAATGCGATTATCTATAATGAGAGTTAGTTACTCCATGTTCCCTTTTTAAACAATAAATTAACATATCAACACGCTATAACATTTGTATAAATATTAAAATACTACCTAGCAGAAAGTGAAAGGCATAATGGGGTTAATTTTAGAGTGTACACAGTCATTCCCCACAGACTTGAAACGCCCAGCATGGAATGGACTAGAATGAATGTATTGGACACATGATGTTACTTATTTTACAGGAAGTACAGAGAAGGACAGAGAGAGCTTCTAGCCAAATCTTCATTTACATCTAACATTTGTGGACGCCGCTGTAATTGAAAGACCGTTTCCAAACAGATAGCTGCAGACTACAGTTTCCTTTAAAATAATATGCCTTCACATCTGCTCCAACAAAAACAATCGTGTCCTTAAGCTTTACCAAAATGCCTTATGCTTACTTTGTAAAATATTACCACTTTGTTTTGCTTTAATTTACAATTAGTTAAACTAATAAAATGTTCAAATTTCCAAACTATGTTAACTTGTTAGAAAGCAGTAGAATGGTGCTTAACCAACATTTTACATCAGTGACTTTCCAAGCTTCCAAATTTCTCTAGCATTTAACTTACCTTCATGTAACTTCCAAGAATGATACAAATCATATAAGTGTTCAATTACAAATTTGATTTTACCTTCTCCCAAAAGAGAATCAATTTTACAAATCAAGCTGTCATAATCAATGCTAACAGTTTTTACTTTTTCTCGCTTTTTGGGCCTATACAATAATTAGAAATTAAATATAAGACAACTAATATGCTATTAAGTCATGATATATCATAGCAATATCTAATTGGTAAGGATTCATTTCTTGAAACTTGTATAAAAGAATGCAAGCATGTTAAGAGTACAGATAACTATGAAATAAATTTAAAAAGGTTTTAAATCCATTATTTTTAAAATATTAAGAGAATTAAAATACAGAGAAAAGGAAAACAATAGAGGCCTTCATACTTCCTAGTGAAATATTTTAAAAGCTGACACTGACAACGTAACTTTAATCTACTATTTATCTGGCAGTAAATTCAAAACCATTAATAAAGTTAATGGAAACTTAATCACATTGGTTTTATTCAAAGATGTTTTTGTACTGAACAGTCAAATGTCCCATTTAGAAAGACTGCCTAAATAATTTTATTCATAAACTTTTCCTATAGCTAAAACTATAAAAATGTACAATATCACTACTCCTCAAAAAGACCCCTACCTTGAGACAGCCTTGTCATTTAGTGTGGAATACTGACTAAGGTGAGGGAAGGAATCTCCATTCAAAGCAATTCACCAATGCATGTGACGAGTTTTACTTTTCTCTTGAGTTTCAGGTACATGAATTCATCATTTTGAAAGAAAATGCAATACAAGTTGGAGAAATCTCAACATTTATGAATAACAGCCCCCCTATGTTGTATCTACTAATAACAAAACATATCATACACAACAATAAGGTCCTACTGATAGCAGACTCCACAAAGGAAGTCTTGTCTGGTGGTTTGGAGAAATATTACAAAAATGATTTAAAGCACCAGTCAAAAAGCCCGTGAGAGGATATGAAGATGGGGGCAGAAGGTGACAATGACGTAGATGTCAAAACAACACAGGAAAAGACAGGAAGGAGCCCGATACTCGAACCTAACAGACATCAACCCCCGTCTCAGCCTCTCTCCCCTAGCTGTGCTGCTGCCGCTGCTGCTGCTGCTGCTCTCATCCATCCTCATTCTCTCCTTCTCTGAACTCAAGTACACCTTTCTGAAAGATGTCCTTCATTATCCCTCTAAAATAGTTCTCAAGCACAAGGCTTTTATAGGGATCTTAAGGTGATTTCATTTTTAACTTTATTTCAAACTGTGGCTTTCTTTAATAAACTGCAAGTTCCATGGGGAAGGAATTTTAAAATCACTCTTAAATCTACTAGTCCTGAAACTTGAGACAAAAGTCTAAAAGAATAAGTATTTACTGACAGCTAAGGCAAAAAAACAGAGAAGAAGATATAAAGCCCCAGGTGAGCAGGCATTCAGATGACTGATGGGGTCATCATAAATGTAGTAGCACACAAAGTTTCCTGATGTCTGGGGACACGCCTACCTCACATTCCCTCTATCCTTGCTTCACTCTTCTCTTAGGGGATTTTACATACTGACTCTCACAAGACACTCAAACATTGAAAGGGGAAAAGGTTTAAAAGCCAGTCTGCTGAGTCAGGTCCAAACCTTGAGGGACTCACTTAGACTGTCCTGTCCTGTCTTCTTGTTGGCGTGGCTGACACCCATCTAATAGAAAGTACCCCAGCCACCCAGGCTGAGCTAAAAGCACCAAGGGCCACTCCTGGTTCTCACATCCCGCCAATCATGTGTGCTGGTGATTCTCTCTTCCTCCTCCTATCTGTTCTCACTGCTGCCAGCTTAAATGAAGGGCTTCGTTAGTTCCTGGAATTAAGCAGCTTCTTAAAGCTTGATTCCAGTAACTCCTTGAAATACCCACATACTGGATTCATATTTCTCAGAGTCCTGTCGTTTCATCAATAATAAAAAACTGGTGATGGATTGTGGTTTCATATCCTAACAAAACCTAACAAAAGTCCCTCACTGAAAAAAAAAAAAACAACACTTCCTCTAGAACACAGCGGTTCTCAACCTGTGGGCCATGATACTTTGAGGTATTGAACAACTTTTTCTTTTCACAAGGGTCACTTAAGGCCATCAGAAAACACAGATATTTATATTATGGTTCATAAGAGTAGCAAAACTATAGTTATAAAGTACCGACAAAATAAATTTTATGCTTGGGAGTTACTCTAATATGAAGAACTGTATTAAAGGGTCAGGGCATTAGGAAGGTTGAGAACCACTGCTCTAGAACCTGCCCAAACCATAGACTCAACAGACTGACTTCCTGTTCTCTTTGATCAAGTTCATCTGCTTCCCTAAAATACACATGCACTCACGCAGCATGTGCTGTCCTCTTTATACACAGTCCTAAAGTTGTGTGGCCTAAGAATGGAAGCACATTACTTACGTTCCAGGAAGGAGTTTTAGGTCTTCCTCCATTTCTGTAGTCTGTATGTCCACTACAGAAGGTGGCACCTACAATGTGACTTTATAGATGGACAGTAAGCAAGGTACTCAAGGTGACAGTCAGCTGGTAGTGCTGATGGTAATTCATGTCACCTCCCAGCTTTTTCTCACAGTCCAGCTATCTTCACAGGGGCCATGTTAGCACAACCGTGAGAGAGAATTCGACACACAAATGTGATTGAGTAAAATTAATATTCCATTATGTTAAGTTTTAGCTATTTGTGTTCCTGCTAGCTCAAGAGGCCCTCATTTAATAATCATTTTCTGGGATCCTGCCATGTGCTGAAAGCATCTGCTTTAACAGGGGCGGTAGATGAGTCCACATGAATAGTTAAATCCATAACAGATACCATGTCAGATAGTAGGTGCAGGTACCAGAGAAGGGGACAGATGCTATTTTAAACGTGGTGACTTATGAGGCCTTCAATGATGATGTAATCTTGAGGCAAAGACACGAAGGAGGTAAGGGCATAGGGGAGCATGAGGATCTCCAAGGAAAGATTCTAAAGGGTTTGAAAGTGCAGAACAGTCCGAGGGCACTTCAGCTGCAGTTCTTTGTAGGGTTGTAAGCCAATGGGAAGAGGAATGCTGCCAGCACTAGGAACAACACCAGACAGGAGTGAGTCTATGTGCATATCATGAAACATCTGGCTTTCACTCCTGGAACAACAGAGATTTCTGAACTGGAGCAAAGGAAACTCATAGGGATTTCTGAAGTTTCTCTGGTCATCATGTGAAGTTTACAGTAAGGGGTAGGGGCAGGGATAGGGGTTGGGAATCAAAGGGAAAGACAGATAAGGTTTTCTTTAAAACTCCAATATAGCCGGGCAGTGGTGGCGCATGCCTTTAATCCCAGCACTTGGGAGGCAGAGGCAGGCGGATCTCTGAGTTCGAGGCTAGCCTGGTCTACAGAGTGAGTTTCAGGACAGCCGGGGCTACACAGAGAAACCCTATCTCGAAAAAAAACAAAACAAAACAAAAAATACCAAAACAACAACAACAACAACAAACCCTCCAATGGAACAGCAGTGGCAGCTGCTGATCCAATGTGATCAGAAAATGGCTATATGATGGGGGTTATTAAGATGCTGCTATTGATGACCACGAGGAGATAGGAGTGGACGGCAAGATTCCAACCTACACCTTTGATCTTGAATCTGCTTCCAAGTTACATAGGCTCTCCTTCCTGTGGTCTGCATTTGTATGCTTGTATTCAGCCTAGTTTCTACTGACCTAGTACCAGCTGATGACAGATGTCACCTGACATTTTGGGTTGTCTATCTACTTTTATTTTATCATTGTATATATATGCTACATGTAGGGGGCATGAGTGTACCAGAGCACAAGATGACAACTCTGTGGAGTTGGTTCTCTCCCCCCACCTTTCTGTGGACTCCAGGGATCAGACTCAGGTTGTTAGTCTTTCCCAGTCATGACTTTGCTTGATAAGCTGTATTCCTAGACCCTTACTTAGACTTTTGGACATAGTCTGCTGCCTTGTCTTATTCAGTTCCTAACAGTTGGCTGCATTCCTTGGCTTTTAGGTTCTTCTCTGATTCTAAGCACTAAGAGGGTAGTACCTTTGGTCCTCAGTCTGTGACTCAGTTTTCAGAGTCACATCTGCCTGAAATTCAACTCTCTTGCCTCCTTCGTTTACGAACTTTTGTCAACATCCTGGGAACCACACTGATAATCCTAATCATCTTGTAATCTAAAGATATTTAATTGGCTCACATCCATAAATCCCTTTTAGCATTAACACATGCACTAGTTCAAGAATTAGGATTAAAAACCTCACTGGGTCCCACTATTTTGTCTAGTACAATAACGGAAAGGTTTATGGTATGAGTTTGGTAGTGCTTTAGATCCATGGTTCCAAGATGGCTGTTAAAGCTCATTATCAAGCACAGATTCAAGAGGACAGGGCAAAATGAGATGAGCCCTCAGCTGACCTGAGTCCTTTGCTACACTTCCCCAAAACTCTCCCACCCCAGGGAAGTGCATTTCCACTGATCATTCCATGAGGATGTGTGTATTAGGTGTACTGATATTTTTCCCCTTTTTAATACAAAAACGGGAAAAAAATAAAAAAAGCTAGAAGTCTTCCAACATAAACAACTACAACTGAAAATAGAAAATCTGTTAGCATACAAACTTGAGGTTAGAAAACTCTAATTTTTGTGAAACTTAAACACTTTTATTTTTTAGCATTCTAGAGATTTTTGTACCATGAAGACAGTAAGGTCTGACTTATCTGTCCCTTGTATCTGACTTAGTCCTTCTATGAAGCTATAGGAACAGCATGTATCAGACACACACCACACACATGCATTGAGCACATACCAAAAGCCCTACTTTAGAAACAAATCTACTTGCTCAGTCATGGTCCTGTGACTTAGCAGTCATCCAGCCCACAGAGTTCTTCATGCCATAACCTCTTATCATGATGGCATCAAGAATTACGTGTCTAACATCAAAACTTTAAAAGACACACATAGCATCCCTCTTCATTATTAAGATGCATATTCTGGGTGCTAAGGAGATGGCAAGTGCTTGCCGTGCAAGCATGAGGCTCTGAGATCTGAAGAAGCACAGCACTGAGGTAAAAATGCAGGTACGGCAGCACACGCCTGTATCCCAGCACTAGGGAGATGAAGACAGGGAGATCCCTAGGGTTTATCTGCCAGCCAATTTGGCCCATCAGCAAGTTCCAGGTTCAGTATATGCATAAAAGATTCCTATTTGTCTCTTAAACACATTTAAGTTGCCTGTGCCTGAACCACAAAATGACCCTAAAGGCCAATACAAATGATGATGGTGGTGGTGGTGGTGGTAGAGGTCTGTGTTTATTCAGCTATACTTAGGCTAATTGAAAGAAATAGTCTAGTAGCAAGGTTTAACACACTGTCTTCTATTTCATTGCTCACTTAAAATCATGCTTTATAATGTGTAGTTCATCTCTTCCCTGCATTTCATATGCTATTTTTCAGTCAGGCCCATTGGTTGCTTTCTTTCTTTTAGCTGAAACACATCTCTTACTGTTCCCACGTCTACTCAGGTAATCATTAGGACTACATCACTAGATGTCCCTTTTCCTGGAATCTACTCTTCTGTGGCCTCAGTTCTGGCACTAGCCTTGACGGTCTATATGCACACATACAGGCCTGTACCCTAGATCCACAGCTCTCTAGGTTTTCTGACTAGTTTTCTTGATTTTTCCACACTCAGACTTTGTACCCTCTTGTTTCCCTTAGCTTGAGAATCTCGAAACACTGCCCTATATGACAAGTCAAGAGCCACTCCTCAAACAGCTCAGAGCATACACACTAGTGTTCAACTAACCCCAAAGTGGCCATCTAGACAAGAAAATAGAGTAGACACAGAATGGTTAGCTCAGATTATACACACACACATACACACACACACATATATCCAATGCATGTGGATGCCTCCAAAAGAAAATGAACGATTTGTAATATACAGGGGTAAAAAATAAATGGCCAAAACATTGTCCAATGTTCAGTATCAGTAAAAAAACAGTAAATCAAATAAATTAGCAATCTTATTTGGCAAAGACAAAATATATTGGTAAATTGCCAGAGAAACAAACATTCATAGCCACTGTCAATGAGCAGGAATAGTCACTAAAAATCGTGATATCGGGACTGAGGAGGACTTAGTCAATAAGTGACTACTGTGCAAGCATGCAGATCTCAGATCAACCCCCCAGTCCCAGCACCCACATTAAAAATAAATAAATAAATAAATAAATAAATAAAATTAAAAAAAAAACATATGTGATGATCTGTGTGCATAACCTCTCAGGCAGGAAGCTGTGACAAGGGGATCTCGTGGGCTCACTGCCCACGAGACAAACACTCATGAATGTTTGTCAGTACCTAGACAAATACAAAAGCTCCTGGTTCTGTGAGACAACCTGTCTCACCAAAATACAGTAGACAGCAATAAAGGAAAACACCCACAAACATGGGCACACACATCCTCATGCATACATGTAAAAGACATATACATGCATGGGTACACACACACTCATGCATACATGTAAAAGACAGACATATACATGCACACTAAAACCATTAGTTTTAATTTCAAGTTTCCGCCCTGTGAAAACCCTGGCCTCACTTATGGAAAGTCTATAACTTGGACCAAAGAAGTTGACTAAGTGCTAGCTGACTAAGTCTGTAACCATGTACGTGCCTGGTGTTCTTAGCCTTAATCACGAAAGAGAAAATGTAAGGGCTGGGGAGATGGCTCAGAGGCTAAGATAAGAGCCTTTCTTTCTTGCATAAGGACCCAGATCCAGTTCTCAGCACCCGTACAGCAGCTGACAACCATTCCCGGAGGCTGTAACTCCATTCCCAGGGGAGCTAGAACTGCCTTCTGGACTTGGGGGGCACTAGATACACATATGGTGCACAGACACACCTGCAGGCAAAATATTCAAGCATGAAAAATAAAAATAAATCTTTTTTGAAAGAAATGTTAGATTAAGACAATTGGCTTGATCAGTAATTCCCTATATTTACTCGATGATTTACTAGATTCTCACTGTGACTCAACACACTATGGGGAACACTGAAACTTGGTATTGAATAAAGATTGCTTCAAAGCTCCTAAAGTGCATTTAGGTTACTACTTAAATGTAAACAGTCATGCCAATAATGTCATTAGCATTCAAAATAATTCCAAGACTGTGAAATGAAAAAAAAAGTTAACATATTGAAAGCAATTAACTCCAGGAAGAGATTGGAACAATAAAGCAATGTATAAATGAGCAAGCATAACACAGAACACAGAATCAAAGAGGGCAGTGGCCACCCACGTACAGAGCAGCGCAGAGGGAGGAAACCAGTTCTCTACAGCACCTTAGGAAACGGTTTAAATGTGACCACACACATGCCCAATTCATGCAGTTTGAGAGGAGAGAAAATGACTGGGGGAAAATTATCTAAAATTTAAGCAAAAGAATAAATTATGCCAAACAGGAAAGTCACGTGACTGACAGCAGTAAAACATGAAGATAATAAAATCAGGGAAAAGGAAATCAGCTCTAACACTAAGAAATATGAAAGGAGTGAAAACACTCTTGTCCGGTGGTTAACTCTCTGCAGGGAAAACACTGAAAACACACGGTCAGAAAGTATGGATCTTAAGAGTATTGAGTAGCTTAAATTGAGATGTTTCCAATCCACCACTTAGGAATAGTCAAGAAAAACACATTGATGAGGACATTAAGGGTGGTTGTTAGATACCAGTACACAAAGTAGATAAAGTAGGGAAGCCAAGAGCCAAGAGCATAAACTGCCCTAACTTCCTGCAAGGTGAAAACATCTCCACGGAACTATTTACTATTTACTACGTCTATAATCTCAGCAACTGGGAGGTGGAAGAAATAATAACCGGAGACCAGCCTAGGCTACATAATGAGACACTCTCTCAAAAACAAAAGCAAAGTGAAAAGCCCTTGAATTACCT
The DNA here is from genome assembly GCF_004785775.1 of Grammomys surdaster. Taxonomy (NCBI): domain Eukaryota; kingdom Metazoa; phylum Chordata; class Mammalia; order Rodentia; family Muridae; genus Grammomys; species Grammomys surdaster. The sequence continues at coordinate 10,534,757 of NW_021604617.1, forward strand.
GCTCTCTAACATTCCCAAAGAAACTGAGCACATTGTACTTAAAACAAGAGCTGCCACCAGTAGGGTGGCTCAGTGGGTAGGGCTCTAGTCCCTGTGCCTGGAAAAGAGAGCCAACAACTACACTTTGTCCTCACATCTCCCCACATGTGCTGTGTGTGGCAAGTGCACATGAGCACCTCTCATGCATACTAAATAAATGAAGAGGAAGAGGAAGACTGATGATACTGTGACCTTTAAGATGTTTTAGCTTTTAATTCCTTGAGAGTAAAAAACAAAACAAAACAAAAAAACTAAGCTAAGAGCCCTAAACCACTGCTATCATTGCTTTGACATCAAACGCTCTGTTTCTTCAGCGTGTAATGGCAAACCAACAGCATTCCACTCATTCCCACGAAGAATAATACTCGTCATTTATAGAGTGCTCTGGGAGGTCTGAACACCACTGAGACGCGTGTCCTGACTATACAGCACAGTTTCATTAATATTTTAGTCTATCTAATATTATTGAATAAATTAAGAAATTTGTACTTTAAAACTGGATTAGAAAGTTCTTAATAAAGTACTTGAAAAAAGGGAATATTGGCGAATCATTTACCAACAAAACACAAAAGATTGAAATGTTGGCTATATGCTATAAGATGACATTCTCCCATGATTTAGAGTTATGTTTTAAAACCAAAACAAAACTACAAAAAAAAACTAATGATAAAATTAATATTTAAGAGAGGGAAAATTAAGTTAGCTTAATTAAAAATCAGAGTGTGGGGCTTCACCTGAAGAATCAAAGTGCTGCAGCCATAGTCTCCAAGTCACTTACGCATAATGTAACCCCAAAGCAATCAATATGCAAATTATGTACCATTACATAAAATGCACTAAAACCTACTGTAAATCAAAAGAGAAAAACATGCAAATACTCCTATAGGAAGGAAAAGAATAAAAGACCAGAAAAGTCCATAGAAAAAAATTAAATGAGAAAAAATCTGCAATATTAAACTAAGTTTCATGAAAATAGCTACCATGTATCATTTAAGAGGTCAAGGTTGGACAATGTATATAAAAATAATCTTTTGTGCAACAAATGTCTAAGATAATAAAGTATATTAATTATTCAAATTCTATATTTTATAGTATCTAAAAGTATCAAAATAGCACACCATATTCAATAAACATACTGTAGCTAACGGACTGCTCTGTACAGAGTATATTCTTGTTGGAATTCCTTCTAATTATACCCTCCCTGGTAGAAAGAGAGGGAGGTAGTGTAGGCACAGGAAAGCAAAAGCAAGAAAGACACATGCCGATACATAAAAAGCAGAGCAGCAACACTGATGTGAGTAAATTAGATTTCAGAGAGAATAATGAGACACAAAGAAAGGCATTGTGTTAAGTGTCAGCTCAGTATGAAAACAGGACGAGTCTACAGATGCTAACCTGTTGAGGATTGGGTTTAATGCTTGCATTATGTTATTTGGGTTCCTGTATGTGAAATGTTGTGGGTCCCTGCCCTCCAGCTGGTTCTTACTAGTAGATAAAGCTGGCGGCAGCCAATGGCTGGGGAAGGAGACAGAGGTGGGACTTTAGGATTCATGAGCAAGGGGACCAAGGAAGAAGCAGAATCACCATGCCGGAAAAGGTGTAAGATCAATGCTTGAGAAGAGCAGGAAGACATACGCATCAGTCATGTAAGCGCCAGGAAAGAGTGGCCTAGGGCCGGCTCCTCCAACTGGGTCAGGGGTAGCAAAGATGGAATAGAGATTTTAGTAAGTATCAGGAGTATCAAAGGGAAGGGGTTAGCAACGTGGAAGTTTGGGAGTGGCCCAGCCAATTGAGCTGATTAAGGAATATTAAATATAAGGCTGTGTGTGTGTGTGTGTGTGTGTGTGTGTGTGTGTATTTCATTTGAGAATCCAGAGCATTAACTACAACAACACTAACCAAATAACAAAGTCTAAAAGGACATACAGGAAAACTAAAATGAGTATTCTTGGCAACAGAGACTCCAATAGCTGGAGGTGCCAGTCGGAAAGTCATCAAGGATCTAGGAACTCTAAAGACACACCAAGAGCATCACATCGAAGACATTGTAACAATTCACCCTACAGCAATGCTTCTGGGAGGCTCCTTAATACATGTCCTGGGCCATAAGACAAATTTCAACATAATAAAATGTGTGAAGTTTAAGCAGTCATCTGTTTATTCATAATAGGATAAGACCAAAATAAATAGAAGAGAAAAAAAATCCCTAAATACATAGAAATTAAACAGAATACTTCTATATAACTGAAGGGTAAAAAATAAATCATGAAAAGAACATAAACATGGATAAAACGGAATGAAACTTGGAATACAACTTATTAGGAGAGTATATACCAGAGAGAGGCATAGGCAACATTGAGAGCATAGGGAAAACTGTTCTGGAGAAATGACCATGGCAGGAGAGACGTTAAGTGGTTCAGAGCACATCTGCTCTTGCGGACGACCTGGAGTTGTTTTTCAGCGCTCATGTCAGGAGGCTCACAGTAGCCTAGAATCCCAGCTCCAGTGGATATGATGGCTTCACTAGCCTCTGTGGGCAGCCACACACATGCATACACAGAAATACATAGTTACAGAAATACAAGTAAATCTTTACTACAAATCACCTCACAGGACTGGGGGGAGGGGCAAGTAAACACAGAGCAGTGTCAAGACGGAAACAAGACACAGATCTGTAAACACAAAAACACTTAGGGAGAAATGGAAAAAGGATAAATCTCCTTTGTCAAAAATAAGTAAAAAAAAAATGTACAAGCCATAAACAGAAAAAGAGAAAAGGTTACTTCTATGAATTTTATAGCTGTTTTAATAGATGATGAGGGAAAATTTAGAACATCAGTCTTAAAATATCACAGCTTATAAAATGGACTAATTCCCTGAAAACCATGTGACTATTAAAACATAAGCAAAACACTCTCTTTCCATGGCAACTAATAAAATTGATTATACACACACATATACACACATAGCTAATGAACATACTACTGAAAATCCTAACCACTGCTACAACAAAGCAGGAAAAGGAAATGTATCTAAATTAAAAGAGAAATTGGCGTTCCTGTTTGCAGATGGTGTAACAGTCTAAATAGCAAAGGACAAAGAAAATCTACAACGCGTAGGTGAATTAACTAAGCCTCTAGGATAGGAAGTCAATGCAAAAAAAAAAAAAATCAAGCTACTTCTAGATGGATCTAACATGGAACATGTTGAAATAGAAATCAAAACACTACTTTTAAATTATAATTATCCCCAAAATACTAATTTTTTAAATAAAACAGTTGTATACTGAAATGCTAATAAGAGAAATCAAATATGAGCATGATATAATATTACTATGTTCCTGGAATAGGAAACTACACATGCTAAAGCCATAAAGTTTTATCAAATTGAACTATAAGTATACTAGAATGTGTATTTCAGTTCATAAATTGTTTTTGGAAGACATAGGGAAGGCTTGTTCCAAACTCTACCCTTGGGATAGACAGGCTAATCTTTGAATGGTGGAGATGGTGCAAAGGCTCACGCTTCCCACGTCCAGTGAGTGACAAGCTTGTGCTGCTCAGGAGCAGGTGAGCCCATGCTGGAACATGAAGGTGGCAGGGACGGCCGAACACACACGGCTAAGGGCTAAGGTCAAGCTCAGAGCTGTAGCTCAGGAAAGGAGCTAGCCTTTACAACAGAAGGTGGAGGTGCACTTGCTGCTCTTGTTAACTAGAGATAATGTGTAAGATCTAGGAGTCGGCAGAAAGCTAAGACTGACTCGAAAGAAAGGATAACTAGAGCGGCCTCATAGAAATGAAAATTTTTGCTTTGAAAAGTAAAATCCTCTTGTGGGAATAAGATAAACTACAAACCAGAAGAACTCTCAAACCTAAAAGCAACATAACCAACAATTCAATTAGAAACTAGATAAAGCCTAAAGATACATTTCTCTAATTTATCATAATAAATAACTTTAAAGATACATTGCTATAATTGTCAAATCATGATGTAATACAAACACATTAATACAATCAAATTTGAAAACCTACTTAAAACCTTGCTATAAAGCTCTAAATTACTATTTCATTTTAAATTTCTTAATCTAAAATATTAACATAATTTTAATCAAATGACATTAAATTACATTACAAACCTAAGTAAAATGTTAACTGTGATAAATTACACCAACAAGCCATAATAAAGTACATGTGTAAATATGAGACAAATGTACATTGAAATAGGGTGTATAATGACACCATATCAAAAGAAGTATTTTGAAAAAAATTCCATTAAAGGCAGTATCTTTTCGGTTATAATTCACTCACAGGATTGAAAACTTAGATACCATTTATAGGCACACACAGTGTGAGTACCTCATGAAAAGTAACTGAGCACACCACACACAGTGTGAGTGCCTCATGAAAAGTAACTGAGCACACCACACACAGTGTGAGTACCTCATGAAAAGTAACTGAGCGCACCACACACAGTGTGAGTACCTCATGAAAAATAACTGAGCACATCACACACACTGTGAGTACCTCATGAAAAGTAACTGAGCGCACCACACACAGTGTGAGTGCCTATGAAAAATAACTGAGCACATCACACACAGTGTGAGTACCTCATGGAAAGTATCTGAGCACATCACACACAGTGTGAGTACCTCATGGAAATTATCTGAGCACATCACACACAGTGTGAGTACCTCATGAAAAGTAACTGAGCACACCACACACAGTGTGAGTACCTCATGAAAAGTAACTGAGCACACCACACACAGTGTGAGTACCTCATGGAAATTATCTGAGCACATCACACAGTATGAGTACCTCATGAAAAGTGAGCACACCACACACAGTGTGAATACCTCATGGAATGTAACTGAGCACATCACACACAGTGTGAGTACCTCATAGAAAGTGACTGAGCACATCACACACAATGTGAGTACCTCATGAAAAGTAACTGAGCACACCACACACAGTGTGAGTGCTTCATGAAAAGTAACTGAGCACACCACACACAGTGTGAGTACCTCATGAAAAGTAACTGAGCACACCACACACAGTGTGAGTGCCTCATGAAAAGTAAGTGAGCACACCACACACAGTGTGAGTGCCTCATGAAAAGTAAGTGAGCACATGCCTGCTGTCTATTGAGGGTTTCCTGTCTCAGTTGCAGACCCCAACTGAGAGTGCTATCAATATCCACAGGAAGGAGTGCAGGTTCTCTCAGTGGGATTAGTTCCTGATCTCTTGTGCTTCGCAGCTTGCTCAGAGTACACTACAACACGTTGCAGGACTGTTTTTCACCATCCACACACAGAGTTCACTATTAAAACAGAAAATAGCATGAAGACATTGCATTGCACAGCACCTAACTACCAACGGATGATAGAGACCAAATTGCAGCATATTATCACAATTTGACACTATAAAAATAAAAACAATGGTTAATTTAAAATTTTACTTGTACTTTACCACGTATCTCAAAGCTCAGGTATGTACATTTACATCCCTGGACATACATGTACATAAATAGTGTATTCTATTCATGCACTGCAATAAATTAGGCACAACAAAAATGTTGGTATGAGTGCCTTTGAATTGATGCTGTGTTGGAGCAATTTAACTTATTGTGAAATGTGCCTACATAATCAACACTATGAAGAAAGAATCCTATGTTCTTTGTAAATAAGACCAAAAAGCAGGTCGAACACTGCTTCTTCATTTAATCCATATTTTATGAAATTTCTTAAAAGCCATACTAATATTGACTGCTCAGGTTAGGAAGGTTTTATACACTTCACACAGAGAGATGGACCAGCTGCCTTACACTCCTCCATGAGCTAGAACACAACCATCCTCTGGAGACGGGCCGGTTCCAGAAGCGCCATCATTGTCTCAGAACCCATGAACAGTGTCCATCTCCAGTGGGGCTGTCTCTGCATCTATCATCTATGGACACACATCTGCACACACACACACACACACACACACACAAGGTCCAGCATAATTTAAGTCTCTAGATTACTAGACACATCTTACAATGTAACTGCTATATAACTGTATGGCAGAGAGTGACAAGAAAAACACTGCACGCATGCTCATTATAGATGAAATTGTTTTACTAAATATTTTGAGCTACAGTTTGTCAACTATGATAAAAGCTGCAGGTAAAGCAAGCCAGCTGTGGTTTTGTCCCCCCAAATCAGAAAGTTTGTTGGACATATGTCCTATGTCTCACTAAAAGGAAGCAGGAATCTACATTTTCACAGGGATATTTTAAATAAAATATACAATTTATTATATTTCCTTCTCAACATACCATTACTTATTTCCTTCTCAACAACCTTACTACTTATGTCAGAAAATCTCATTTAAACCCACATGTCAAAAATAATTCCAAAGGACACAGAGTTATTGCCTTTGTCCCGGCACCACAACTGTGGTGCTGTCCATGGAACTAAAGTATCCTGGCTTTACATAACTGGCAACCGACGTGAGGCAAAGGGGCTGAACAAATAACACAACAGAGACAAAGTTAATCTAAACACTGTCAGCCTCCTGAGGCCTCAAGATGTGATCTTCTGTAAAGGTGACCAAATCCTGTACTTAGTGCACACTGAGAAGTGCACCCTGTCAACTGCTCCTGAACTCTGGCTACAGTAGCTAGGATTTCTTAAGAAATATTCAAATTCAAGAAATACTGGTATCTTTACATTAAGACTATTAACAGTGAACATTTTACTTCAGAATTGTCCTATTTTAGGGAAGTGTAAGCATTTTTAATTGTTTGTAGCCAGTACTGAGCAGTCACTACTAATATTCATAAATTTTGTACATAAAAATAAAACTTGTTTACTAAAATGATGAAAAAATAACTTTAGGTCCTATGATGGAAGTTAAGTTAAAAGCACACTTGGCTGTTCTGTTCCCAGTACCCACATCAGGAAGCTCCCAACACACCTGCAACTCCAGCTCTGGAGGATGGAGTATCCTCTTCTGGACTCCAATAGCTCCTTCATTCGCACATACACATAAACACATACACACACATACACACACACACACACACACACACACACACACACACACGCCACGCATGCACACACACTTTTTAAAATAATAAATTTTTTTAAAACTGTATTGTTGACACAATAACCAACCATATTTTGGCAGATGTAGAAACTGAGGCTTAAACACAACTATTTTTCATGGTTACCTATGACCCACCAACACATACCTAGCGAGTCTCTTATTAAAAACTTTATTTCAAGACCAGCCTGATTCTAAGACCACGTTTTCCTATACCAAACAGCTGCCCCAAACGAAAATGTTTGAGTTTCCATTAAATCTTTTGGAACAAGATTATATTCAATTATAAATTATATATTTTACATAAACCAATCAAACCACGCTGGTTCCAGCCTGCTTATGATTATCTTTCTTATTGAGCCCAGGCCCACTTGCCTAGGATAGGCCTGTCCACAGTGAGCTACCCCTCCTCCATCATTAAGCAATCAAGAAACATCATATAAATGTGCCCATAGGACAGTCTTACAGAGGCAGTTCCCCAGTTGAAGCTCTCTTCTCAGGTGTATCAGGCTGGAAGTTGAGTCCCTATCACACCCTGTCACTTAAAAGGAGAAAAATGGAGAAGGTGCAGCTCTTAGCACCTGTGAGCACTGCCCACCCGTGAGAGCTAGCGGCAGACATCCTGAGTGGGAGGTCTGCTCCCACACCACAGCCAAGTGCTGACTTCCTGAAGTGCCACTTGAAGCTCACTTTTTCTCGCGGTTACCTATGGCTGCTCAATCCTGATACAAGGATGTAAAATCCATTGTTTTTTGGTAAGCTACAATTGTTGGTTAAAAACTGGGCATATGGCACCAAGTTCCTGACTTTAACTTGGCTCATTTTAAAATTATATAATTATTTCAACTTTGGAGAAACCCTGGTTGAAATACTACATGCTTTGTGGGTTTTTAATCTAATTTCATCATCCTGCCATTGTACTTTTTTTTTTTTAGCAGTAAACAAAACCACCTATCAAACTATAACAATTTCTGATTGTCTTCATTTAATTAAGTGAAACTCTCCCAAGGAGATCTCTCTTCTGATTGGAAATTCCTTGATGATACACTAGAGTTTCATAAAACATAACATTCCCATGCCCTTAGAACCCCTAGAACAGGTGAGATATAAGCCTTTCTTCAGTTAACAGCTGGGTGAGCCAGATGTCTTGCAGAATGCTGTACCACCTCCACCATGAAACTGCTCCCCGCAGGAACACTTACCAGATCCAGAGAAAGTGACACAAAAGTGAGTGTAGATTACAAAGAGACAAAGGAAGGGAACTAACTCCAGGAAGGAACCCTAGGCAACAGGGATCAAAACTATCTAAACTACATGTACAGAATACTTTAAGTTACTGTGGAAGGAAGCAGTTTCTTACTGTTTTGTTTTTTTCTGAATCAATACAGGGGTTTATTCAACTACACTTTACACTTAATTAGCCTCCCCAACTTTATAAACACCGATAAATAACTCAGTAGCAGACGAGCTTAAGCAACTGGGAGATGGCTCAGCAGGTAAAGCCAAGTATGAGATCCCAAGTTCAATTCCGGGATCCACATGATCAAAAGAAACCCAACTCCCATAAGCTGTCTTCTGGCCTCCACAGTGCATGAGTGTACACACACACACACACACACACACACACAAATAAATTGCAAACATTTTAGTTTAAACTATCCATAAAGAGCAACTGCACCCATTCTCCACATACATATGACTTAATGCTCAGTAAAGTACTAAAATTCAGAATAAATTCTCTCCTGAAAGCTGCATGGCTCAAGTGACATTACTGAGAAACAAACTTGCACATACTAGTCTAAATACTATTAAGGATAAAGGGTAGCTGTTAAGAAATAGAAAATGTAATCATCTATAATTTGATTAGCTTTTATATTCAGAGGAAAATCGGAGTCATCTTCTGAATGTTTGTGCTATCTGCATTATGCTGCTTTTAGTCCATGAAAAACTATTATCATTTTTGTGGAGAAACTGATAGAAAACAGATCAACTGTGGTAAAATGATCCAATCCATTTGAAAATTTGTTTTCAGTTTTCCTTCACAAAAAGGCTAGCAAACACATGACTGCGTCCCACCTACATTATGCACCATAAGCTTCAACAGCTTGCAGCCGTATACTTTACATTTGCAGATAAAAGCAAGCCACCTAGGTACCACAACAATGGCAGGTACAAATAAGGCTACCAAAGGAGAACAGGAGATTAAGCAGCTGGAGCGGACAGAACTCACCATAGAGACAAAGGGTAAGAAACAGATGACAAAGAAAGCAGCAGAGTGAGCAGATGAAAAGACAAGACCTGATGAACAGAACAAGGGGGACAGAATAAAGGAGAGTGGAATTAGAAACAAGTAAGACAGAAGAGCAAGCAGTCTCTTTTGAGAGCAAAATGCTATTATAACATGAGCTGTTGATTTTATGTCTTTGACATAAATAAGGTAAAATAATAAGTATTTTACTAGCCTATAATATAAAGTGATTTACACTAGAAATCTATTTTACTCTTTTGATATTTCACTCTATTGGGCTATTTCACTCTAAAGCCATGCCTAGAAAAAGAAAATATTTATCTTTTAAAATTGTTTCAGGTCAAAATGAAGGTCACATCAAAATCTAAGCTATTATGTTGTCAATCTATTTGAAACACAATGGCTCACCTTCCCATATAAACAGTCCAAATGTACCATACTCACACTGGGGAGGAAAAGCAGCACTTCATTGGAATATTTTTTTTCCTATTGTGACACTTCAAAAATAATTTTAAAACAATTATTTTTATTACAAAACACATATTGAGTTTCATATAATTTACTAATAATAAAAAAAGCCATACCTCCCACACACATCTAAATAATATCCATAATGCCACTAGAAGATTACCTAACAAAGCCATCAGTGATCTAAATAGTCTTAATCCAGGACGGACACTGTGTCTCCTGAATAGGACCTTGGGGATGGAGATTAGAAAGGGTCAGAACTCACACCCTGGTCATTGTTCCCAGAAATACAATGATTCTTTTCATTACGTTTTTGGATTCTGTGGTCCAGTGGCATAACACAGTTACAACAACATCCTAAAATAAGAATTCAGCAGTAAGTTCAATGTCTAGTTAATTCTAAAACATCTTTTTAAAGATCTTCACTTATAGGTAAAATCTAGGAGGAAAACAGAAAGTTATCTAAGACCAGATAATAATCCAAAAGATACATATGAAACCCTCTACAATAAACTACATAATCTTTTCAAGGACTCATGAAAACTTACTAAGATTGAACACATTCCAGGTCACAAAACAAATGTAAATACATATTAAGAAACAGAAATCTTACAAAAGAAATAGAAGAAATATTTTAAGAAAAATGTAAACAGAGCATAGCAGTATTTATTATATATCCATAGAGCAGCACTAAGAGAAAAGTCTGTAACATCAAGTGCACATATTAACAGGAGCTAAAATCAGTAATCTAAGGTACCCACTTAAGAAAGTAAATAAAGTAAATCTAAATAGATTACACAGATAAGTGACAGAAATTAACAAAATCTTAATAAAGAAAACAAAACTGAATGAGAGTCAATGAGATTCGAGAATCAGCAAAACCAATACTTCCGTACTCAGCAAAAAGGGCTACGATAACAGACCCTACAGAGACAAAAAGTATATTAATAGGGTACATTTTAAATATATGACGATAACTATGAATAAATTCTAAATCATTTCCTGAAAGCATATCAAGCTGCACACCTTTAGGGTAACAAAAGTCAACCTCACACACCTTGCATTGCCTTCAGGAAAGCCGGAGTACAAAGTCTGCATCTGTTTACCACACTGAAAGGGTATTTGCCTTCTTTGGGCACTAAATCCTGACCAGCCTCCCTAGAAGTTTTGTATGAATACTGTTTATTATAAACTTCTCCTTTCCTTGGTACAGCTGGAATTTGACTAGCAATGGCTGTCAGGCAAATACCAAGTAAATGACAAGGCCTAAATAATAAATTTTGAAAAAGAAAAAAATAACCCAGGCACAGTGTCTGGACTCACAGCAATGTGAGAGGCAGGAGGATCACAAATTCAATACCCTTAGGAACACAGATGGAAAAGCTGTCAACACAACATTAGAGATTAAATCCAGATACATATACATGTATCACTGAATGAACAACTAGGACATACATAAGCCAAGGGTGTAAGGCAGGCTCAACACCGAAATATCAAACCCCATCTACCACATTAACAACTAGGGAAAAAAATAACATGCTGTTATCCGCTGAAACAGGGAAAACATAGGACAATTTAACAGTTGCATGATTAAAAACCAAGCAGTCTAGAAAAGGACCAAACAGAAAAGTGGTGTAAGTACAAGAGAAAACGCGGTAGTGACATCACCGTTCACGACAAGTGGTAATAGTGACCTATAAACTACAAGTGCTGATGGCTCTTCCTAGCGCTGTTTCCCAGGTCTGTATACGAAATCCGAGATGGGACAGTAGAACTTTGGGAGGCAGTTGGCCTCCCAAACATGAGGGCTCTGAGCTCCTTGGTGAATGTAAACATATGGGGTCAGAATCTGACTGACTGCTGAGAGCTGGTGGTACCTTAAAAGGCTGAACATAACTGAAGGGGCTGGACATGCTCTGAGGATTATGTCAGCTTTGCCTTCCACTCTTTCTCTCCTTCCTCCCTCTCTCCTTCCTTCCGATCCTCCCTCCCCACTTCGTCTCCCTCCCTGTCCCCTCTTCCCAGATGCAATGAGGTAGTAGCTAACTCTACCACATACTCCCTGCCATGATATGCCTCACAGAATCACAGACTGAAAGCTTGAAAGCCAAAATAAACCTCTTCCTGTTTTAATACAGTTTTCGGCCTCCACATTAATCAAATACTTTAGGGCCTCAAAGGGAAGCTCACTGACATAGGAGCCAAAAGCAGTGTCTTGCTGGGACTGACAATCAGACTGCAAGGCAAGTTCCCATGGACAAGACATTCCCAGGCTCACGTCCGGACTTCCCTCAGACCCCCGTCATCCCTCCACTCCATTTGTGAAGACCAAGGGGTCATCCTTGGGAAAGGACACCAGAGACTCTGACTGGGAGCAGCAATATAGATTTAGGGTTAAGGCATGGAGATGCATCAAACTAAAGACAGAGCTTAAGGAGAAGTCCTCATACTGCATTCTAAGGAAACTTACAACTTTATCTCAGGCTCAGCTGCTGGAATATTCTTTACCTGGCGAATAAGCCCTAGATAACCAAAGACTCTTCTTTGGTGAAATATTGAGAGTAAGAAAAAGTAAGGCTATAAATAATGACACTGAGAAATCTCCCAGAAAAATAGACAGGGTCTCAACCTGGTTACCCTACAATAAACGTCCACCTCACATACATTTTTTGAATGTTTGTTTTGTCACTAGTCACACACACACAAAGACACAGACACACACACACAGCTTCAGTCCTCTTTAATCTTTGATTGACAGTCTTAGTAAGCTGCCAGGCTGACCTTTGAACTCATTCTATAGCCCAGGCAGGCTTTGGGTTTCTGATCCTTCCTAGCTCAGCCTCCTGAACCATGGAACGCAGCCCTCACATATATTTTGATGTCCCATTCTTAACTATGAATAGGTATAAAATAAGCATTTAAGCAAACAAGAAAGAAAAAAAAGATAGTCCAGAAATCAAACTATACCCAAGGGAAAAAAATGAAAAATGAAGGGTACATTCGAGGATAATCTAGGAGAAAGAACAAAATAGAATGGAAACTGGGTTAGAAATCATAAGAATCAACTTAATATCTATAACTACAGAATAGCAGTGATTCCTGAAAGGTAAAAGAAACAAAAGTAACATAGAAAACAAGACTGTAAGAGAAACAATAAGATTTCTAACTGAAGTATGCATGCATTTGGCGCAGGAGATGAAAAGCCACCCAGCAGAGGCAGCAGGGCAGACCAGAGGCTTCAGGCAGCACAGGGTGTGCGGCCCCTCCCTCCAGAACTCCAGGTCAGAGTGAAATGGAGGTCTTCCAAGCAACGCTGGAAGGGAGGGAGAAAGGAGTGGAGGGTTTGCGGAAACTGACTTGGCACCTCAAGTCCTGGCTGCTCAGCACCAGCTAACTGGATGAGAGCACACTCAGCATCTGCAGAGCAAGCGCACGCATTCTCCACTGTGGAGCTTGGCTTTTGAATTTGTTATGTACAATCTTTCAACAACAGTCAACATCTAAATTACATTTTTCTAAAACAAATTAGCTTCTACTCCAGACATATTCTAAATGACTATGAAGTGGGATCTTCCAGCAGAAGGTCAGAAAAAGATTACCATTTTACTGTGGGAATGCCTGAGGCACTGGGGACTGAAGAACTGAGTGGCTGTCAGTTTCAATCTGAGCAGCAATATAGTGACAGAGTGTTCAAGTCCTAAACTTGCCTCTTCCTAAACCCTTCCCTCTAATGCCAACTGTGGGCATTGTGGGATATTTCAGATCCACACTAGGAAAGATGACAACACACAAATGTTTTATTCTCAGAAACGTGCTATATATTAGTCATAGACATTAGTCCCACTTTACAGACAAGCAACTATGTCACAAATGGTCAAATACACTACCTAAGGTCACAGTTCATAAGGGAGTGGTAACTTGTTATAGAATTGTCCCCAAAGTTATTTCTATCACAGTTTAAATGAGATCTGAAACTTCAATTTGAATGTGTTGTTGATGCTTTGAAGTCTGTAGTGGGTCAACAAAAACCATGAAGCAAAATTGCCTACGGTCAAAGGTACTCTGGCCAAGGGCCTCTGCATCACCTGTAGTCCATTTTGTTTATCTGCCCCATTGACTACTCAGATCATACCATGTCAGAAGCATGCACAGTTGCAGACCTAGAGCACACACGTAAAGTATAAATTCTACAGACTTAAGAGCTCTATGGTAGAACGCAAGTAAGTCTGGGAAAGGGAAAGCATGCTGTTGGCGAAGGTACACAAAGAACACAGTCCTACACCACTACTTCATGAAACTCACTTTTTCATTCAAAAACTAAAAAAAGCTTTGTGAGCGCTCTCTCCTGTCAGTCACAGTTACTGGAGGAATGCTGCCTGCTGGCTTGCTCAGCTTGCTTTCTTAGACCAGCCAGCATGAGGGGTGGTGTCATCCACAGAGCTCTGGATCCTCCCACACCAAATATTAATCAAAATAATGCCACACAGGCATACCAATCTGACACAGGCAACTCAGTTGAGGTCCCCTCTCCCCAGGTAAGACTACTTTGTGTCAAGTTGACCAAAAAAAAAAAAAAAAAATCATCAGTGCAGCAGCTAAGGAAGCAATGATTTCAACAGAGCAAAGGACCCACACTGAGAATGACATCCCACTGTGGAGCTCAACTGTCAGAGGACGCCATTGAATAAGGAGCAGTCATCTGCATATAGCACACACCTCGAAAACACACAGAAATGAGTTCAAAGCTGAGAAGATGGTAAATAATCACTAATAAAAATCAAGATTTCAAATGAAAGGACATTGAAGTATCTTGTTGTGACACATCCTTCTTATAGAACTTTTCTTTCCTTAAAGTTTTACGAGGCTAAGTATGTTTTACTTAAGAATATAATGTTTAGAGCTGAAGAAATGGCTCAGTAGTCTAGAGAGTGTACTGCTGTTACAGAGGACCTGAGTTCGGGTCTCAGCACCCACATCTTGTGGTTCACAGCAGCCCGTAAGTCCAGCTCTAAGAGGATCTGATGCCTCTGGCATCAGTGAACACCTGCACTTACATGCATGTACTCACAGACAGACACAAAGACATGTAACTTAAATAAAAAACATGTATTAAAATACATATAAAGCTTAACAAAAACAAGGTACTATTTTATATCACCTGGGTATTTATATTAGAAGTTAGACTTTGTAAACCATGTTTTAAACACAGAATTCATTTATAATGGTCAAATGGTTTCCGTTTTCCATACTTTTATAATATGTGTAAAGAAGCATTTCTGCTCCACAAAGTGATGCCGCACATCTTAGTGTTGCCTTCTGCAGCAGGCATGTGGACATGGGATGTGTTTAGCAGATCATTTACTCTACAACAGAAATCTGTCCAACGTATCCATGTTGCCTCCTCATTTAAGAAAAGAAAATGTTTTTAAAACTGGGAACCGGCAATTGAATAAATAATTACAAACCAGGCCTGCTTTAGGTAGAAGACTTATCATGTAATTATAATGATGATCATTTACAAGTATCCAAAATGACTCGAGCATTTTAAAGAGCTAGGCAGAGTTATTTTTAAAATCAAACATATGTGCTTTTTCTGTTTATGTCTTTGGAAAGAACATTCTGCATAATGAAAAACACGACCAAATTTTTCACAGTACATCACTATAAACCCTGTAATTGACTTTTGGGGTTGGTTTACTCTATATCTATTTTTGACCACGTAGAAAACAGCAATGATGTGGTGAAAAGCCCAAAATGCAAGTCCCATCGCAGGCTGAGACTCCACTCTGATTAGTAAAAAAGTATCATGTTTTTGCTGGGAAGTGTGCCCATCCTAAAAGAGAAAGTTTTACTGCACAAGAATCTCCTTTTTCAAAAATCAAACTGCAGAAAACTCAGATCACTGTGCGGGCTCTGCGCCTGAGTCGGTCGGAACCTGGAGATTTTTACTTATCCCCTCCATGAAGGGCACTGTGATGACAACTTCACTCCAGTTCATCTGATGGAAGAAAGCTGGGTCTTACAATTCAACATTATATACTAACTTTGAACTGTGATTTAACATTGAATAATTATTGTCTTCATGTCTTAACACAGATTAAATAAAGAATTTAACCTCCTTCCAAAAGCTTTGAACTCAGTTAACTCTGGCAAAACTAATTTACTATTCCTAACAAAACCACTGTTTTTCTTCATTGAAAAAAAAAAGTCTAAAAGACCTCTCAATGAGCACTGCTGGCTTCATCAATAAAATTTACATATTAGCAAGTAAAATAAACGAAGAGAGCAAGATGTTGTGTGGTTTAAAAATCAGCCCTGCAACACCTACCACAGATTTATCTCCTGTGAGTTGACTCAACCATTCCTTCTTCTCAGTAAATAAACTAAGTTCCGCGCAGGGTACTGCCGAGAGTTTTTCAGGGGCCAAGTGAAAGAGTATGTTTCAGATGGAAACTTCCACATTGACAGCCTGCCCACTCCCGGTAGTTATTAAAGGGTCCACGGCACTCCATGAATTAGTTGTGGTTTACCTAAATAATCATGGCCAGAACTTCCAAGGTCACTGCACACTTGGCGTACCGTCCGAAATCAGTACACCTTTAAAGCCAGCACTCTGAAAAGCCAAGCTAAAGTAGCAACTTTCAGCCAGATTACACTAAAATCTCTTAAGTTGTTAACATTTGATCTCATAATGCAGCTAATCATCCTTCATCTCTATATTCTAATGCAAGTAATAAAACAATATGTGGCCTACCTATATTCAACATCATCTCTAAACAAAAGAATTCTTACTAAGCCAATCAAATGAGACATCACAATCTAACATCTCCTCTCAAAGTAAAGAAAGATTGACTATGGTAACTGAGTTTCAGAAGTTACCACAAAGGGATCAGTCAGAGCCTCGGGACGCGTCTCAATCACAGTCTGTATTCTCTGTAGAAAATTTCTCTAACAGATAAAATTGACCACAGTACATCACCTAAATCACTCAGTGAGGTGGGTGACGTTTACAACAATATAAAATCAAAGCTAAGTATAAGAAGTATTTTTAAACAAAGATTCAAACAAACAGGCATTTAAACAGTAAGTCCTTTTTATAGAGAACTGAGGGTGATCTTTTCACAAATTACAAATTATTCGGACATCAATGTCTTCTTAAAATCCACTCATTTAATAAAGGAAGGGAAGGAAGAGAGATGAGGCTAAGAAAAGGTTAAAATGAACTTGAAAAACAGAAAACATACACTCACCTGCACAAGGCAGTTTGTTATTTATATCATAGATGTTATTGATATTATTCCCTTATAATCTACATATGAAACCCACTGTCCACCATTTTACAGGTCAGTATCTATAAAGATAATGTAATTTCAAACCTCCTCACAAAGCAATAAGGTAGCTAAGAATGCAATCCAGACCTACAAAGCTCTAAAGAATTGCCATCAATTTTACATGTTTAAAATATAATTCAGCTTGCCATCAATGCTTTTTAAGATAGTTAACCATACCAAAATTATTGAAACAGTCACTCTGGATCCAGCCAATCACTGGAGCCCTTGTATCCTGTTCCCACCACCTTTATATTAGAGGACACATTCAATTTCGAGAATGACAACAGATTCCACAGGCAAAGAAGTTAGTTGTTAGATGTATATGGCCATATATTTGCCAAGGTTTCAAGGGAAAAACAAAAAGAGATTCAGGTAAATAAACAGAACACTACATGACCTGCAATTAAAAGTGGTATTTGAAGGTGTCTCTGCTTCTTTGCACATTTCAGGTTTATTCAGAATCAGAACATCAACCACAGCTTACAGTATTAGCACACTATTTCCCAGAGTGTGGAGGAACTGACATCTAAGAAAGAGAACACTGCTGCCTGAGGCCAGTGATCACAGCAGGGGTGTGGCTGCCAGTGTACTGCTTTGGGGTCCACTTCCTTTCGGACTTGCTGCCACTTTCTCCATTCTCTTCATAGGTTTGTCTTTCCTCTGTCATCCTGTTCTCACCTCCTCTCCTCCTTCACAGCAATCCATGTAAAAGAATTAGTGCAATAATAACTGGAGAGGACTAGTCCTACCCAGTGTGTGTCTGACAGCTGGGAACCCCATGACATAGGGTGACTCTTTACTACAGCCTGGCACTTTACTGAACCTTTTTGCTTTAGAAACGATTCAAATCTGCCTTGGATCATAGAGAGGAATAGGGTTTTAAAGGGTAGAGAGACAGAATGAAAGGGCCATGGAAATGCACAGGAGAAGACCCCTGATATCCTGCACAAACACAAAGCAAGCTAGCACTGTCCTTCAACCTCAACAGCCTCCAGTTCTGTAAAAGATATAAATACAGCTCCTTCTCTCTCAACAGATGCACTTTTCCACAACATACAATTGTAACGACTACACAAAAGCACCATGATGATTTCAGAGTGTTTAGGGATTGTAATTCATTTTCTATTAAAAAGAAAAGATTTCATATAAATACTCCATTAAGAAAGATAATACAATGGAGTTATCAGTAAGTTCTACTTAAATGTCTTATTACTCTGTTTAAATGTTTTCCACCCAACATAAAGTAAAACTCAAACTCATATCAAGCAAGCAAATTTGACCTACTGAAAAAGCTTCCTGATCTTCTTTGATTACCATCACCATTGTGGTTGTCGATGAGAGGTAGAAACCTACTAACACTAAACTAATTCCAAAAAATAGAATTGATTAATCACAACTGAATTACTACTTGTAATTATTACTTATCATTATTTATAAAGGTATAAAGTTCTTCGTAATTTTAGAAAGATCTTACATCTAAATCTTTTATATAAAGTCTTCATAGACTTTAACTTGTAGTTAAAAGAAAATGGTAGATAAAATTCACCAGTCAACTTGGGATTTTGCTCCCTAAGTTCTTCAGAAAAACTGACCTCATGGTAAGGATGAAGAAGAACTGAGCTCGTCATTAGTGAAAGGACATGCAGTTTCCTCAGCATGTCAGGTCTCCCTCCCAGCACGGCCCTTCAACTCTGGGTGCTGGATAATCTTTTAGAGTGTATCTCAGAACGCAAGCAAGCAAACGGTACCTCTGCTTTAATAAATCTCATGGGGAAGCTTTTTATATAAGTAACTGTGCAGCTCCACGATCTGAAGCACAGCATCCTAGACAGGAGCTCTGAAGACACAGTGACAAGAGTTAGAGCACTGGTGATATCCCATCAACTGTTACAGTGTCCTTACTTCTTAACCCCCACGCTGGACATGGAAGGCTCAATTTCAAACAGGATACCTTCTTAAGCATGAACTATGTTACATCACAGTAGGTCAGGGATAACGTGTGTAACTGAAGGACAGCATTAACTGCCTTGGCAGAACAGACAGGGAAGGAAGGCACTGATAAAAGTCTGGGAGTAAAGAAGTTAACTGGTTTAGTAGCTGGGGAAGAGAATGTGTATTTGAGTGTGAAGATGAAGCCTGAGACATGTGTATGGACAGACACACCAACGTAATCTAAGTTATGAAAAAAAATTTTGAACAGATATACATTATTACATTTCAATTAAGCCATTACTCATGCTGTGTTACGACTGGTATTTGTCTGGAAGTCTGGCATCAGGGTGAGGTGGCTTACGCAGTATTTATCTTTCTGCCTGTGCTCCCTTCCTCTCTTTAATAAGCAGGTGGTTTGAAGAAAAAATATTAGGATCAGGAACAAAGTTAACTGAAAAGGAAGTATAGGTATTTCTCTCTAGCGATTCATTACTCTATCTTTCCACTTCTGCTTGTGAGATTCAGTCTGTAGTGCCAGTTCTTCCTTCTTGAACCTGAGAATCCAAAGACAGGGTTGAAGATGGGCAATGTTCTAATAGCAGAGTGCTCTTAAGTATAGGTATACACTCAATACCTGACAGTCAAATGCACACTCAGTTTTTGAATCTGTAAAGAGTTTTTGTTGCCATCTAACATGCTTGCCTCATAGAGTTTTGATGAGGTACAAATGAACAATTAAATCAGATGTAAATATAAATATTTAAGGTATAAACTATATAGGCTATGTCAATATAAGCTAGAGATCTCCAGAAATCTCCCTCTACAATTCTTTAGTTTTCCAGACTCCAGTACATAACCCACCCACGGTCCTCCTCTACCACCCCTACTTTCCCCTGTGAAGTTAACACAGATCAGAGGATGGGACCATCAGTGACCATGTGACCCACATCTAACACATGAGGGTTCAAAGTCTGACAACTCCAAGGTAGTTTCCAGACACCTTCATACAGCCATGCCTATCTCTAAGAGATTCCCATGTTGTCTGAATGAATAAAGACCTTGGTCTCAAATTCTGATGCATTATGCTGGAAACAGTACTGGGAGACTATGCAACAAGCCCTGCTAGATTCTGACATCCTGGAGAAAGAAAGCCACCATTATTAACAAACCTTTGCATATGGCAAAAACAAGAGGGGTAAGAAATGTTTCTCTCAATGAGTCAATTCTTCACCTAGTCAGAAAGCAACACCTGCCCTGAGAATAGAAGGCATTTCCAGAAGCGACAGGCTCTCTCTTCTAGTGTGACTGGTCATCAGTCTTACACACGTCCCTCTTTCTCTGCTCCTCTTCTCACTTGGTACATCTCTACTCCCCCTTAAAGGCTCAACGTTCCTAGCAGAGTCACATATCCTGTGTGAAGAGATTGTTTTCCCTAGGAAATATCAATTAATAATATTCAAACAGGCAGTGGCCCTTAGTCTATTCAGATATACTGGCCTTCGTATAAACATTAAACATGCTGAGTGCTAACTGCAGCCATTCCGAAGTTGGATCATCTTCTATTTTGTAATACACAAAAACTACAAAAATAAGGGGGTGGGGATGTGTAATTTCAAGTATTTGGGCAAAGAAAAAGCTCTCTATGACTAAAACAAGATGGCAAATGACTTCATCTTCTTTTGGAAAATAACCTCATTATGACAGCTTGCTAACCAACTTGTTTCCAAAGCCACTAACAGTAGCCTATAAAGTCACAGCTGCTACTGTTTCTAACTACTGAATGTTGATTTCATTCTCAATGTCGTTTTGAAAGAACTAATGAGCTCTTCAAAGCACTACAATGTATGAACAAGAAATTATATTGGGAAGACTACAATGAGAAATTTTACCCTACTCAGTAAAGATGATTATAAAGGATGACAGACACCAGACTGAAAAGGCATGACTATGAAATTCCCGGACAACAGGCAGACACATTCAGAGAGGCTAGAAGTCATTAGAGTAGGTCAGTCAACAAAGGCCTACTTCTGATTCTCATGGAAACGTGACAGGCTATGTGCAAGTTCTGAGAGCCACCTTATTTCAAAAGGAATGCTATTTCTGGAAAATTTTTAAAAATTCATGAAATTTAAAACTCTCAGATCCCAAGTATAGTGGAAAAGAACTGTCAATTTAAACTGTATGTAATTCACAATTAAAATCTGTTTTTCTTTGTACTTGTTATCATATATTATTTTATATATATTTAAACTGCTTTGAAATGATGACCAAAATTAATTGATTAAACCAAATTACAGTACAACCGTGGAAAGCACTATGTAGCCAGTAAACCGTGGAAAGCACTATGTAGCCAGTAAAGAAGACATTAGAAAGACTATTTGCAGTTCACATAAAATATTCATGATACACCAAAGGTAGAGGCTGATGTGGAAGTCAGGAAGTGCATGCTGATAAGAGCCTGATATGGATGTCTCCTCAGAGGTCTTCAAGAATCTGACATATTCAGAGGCAGATGCTCACAACTAGCCATTGAACTGATCATGGGGTTCTCAATGGAGGAGTTAGAGTGAAGACTGAAGGAGCTGAAAGGATTTGCAGCACCATGAGGAGAACAACAATACCAACCAACCACAGCTCCCAGGGTCTAATCCACCAGCCTGGGAGCACTTAGGGAGGGATCCAGGGCTTTAGGTGAATATGTAAGAGTGGAGGGCCCTGCTGGGCATAGGTGGAAGAAGAGAACCTTGACCTCATAAAGGCTGGATGCCCCAGGGGGTGGGAACTTTGAGGGTGGGGAGGTGGGAGTGTGGGGGTAGATAGAGGTTACATCCACAGAGAAGAAGGAGGAGGGGTGAGGGGATAAGGGGTTCCTGGGTGGGTGGGGGATGGGGTAAGGGGACAACATATGAAATGTAAATAAAACATCCAATAAAAAAAAAGAAAAAAAATATTCATGATATTTAATGAGAAATTTTGAGAGAAACCATTGAAGTTTCATGTTATGTGTGACAGAGACATACATGTACAAAAGTTTTCACAGTAATAAACTGTGAGCGCCACACTCATACTTAACTATCTGAATGACATTTCAACTTGCACATGTAAATAGGTACCTCAGCCTTTACTTATGGGAAAGCTGACTACTGATGAGCCTGCTCTCCTGGTGGCTACTTGCTGACCGTCAGTTGTGTAGGCAGTATGCTTTGAGTCCTTTTAACTCCCCCTCTCCTTGCAAAGCCCACACTGAACCACTCGGCAGCGTCTCCTGCTTCCACCTTTTAAATGTTCTCAGGTCCTAACCATGTAGCTACTTCTTACGGTGACTCTCATGGACCAAGTCCCCTCTCACTTGAACACCATAGCGGCCCGCACTCTGACAGAACCCCCAGTACTACCAGTGGTTTGCTATAATCCACTTTCAACACAAGTGAATGAAACTTGACTCATGTCACTGCTCTGCTTACTTTACTAGCCTGGAATGCACACCTTATGAAGCTGTTCGGAGCCCTACATAACAAACCCCAATGCACCTTTAGTCTCATTCTTACCTGCCCATAGCCTATCCCCACCCACTCTAAGCCAAGACATTCAAGAAACGATGGAAGGGGGTTTTAATTTAAAAGTAGCCAACTGAGTTGATGCACAGATTACTGCCCCAACAGTGGAGGACTTTGAGGTAACCAAAGCAAAGCACAACCTTGGGATTTTTGATTTTCTTTCTCCCTAGCTTCATTGCCCTGCAGTGATTGACACACACTAGTTAAGTGTCAACCACGGAGTGTGCAGCTCCCCTGAGCAGCACCATGGCTTCTTACCCCCTCTGTACTAAACTGTGTGCTCTTCTTCCTTGCTCTTCCTAACATCAGTCCTTCGCTTTCCCTGGAACCATCTGTGTATGTCTGTAAGTATGTGTGAGTGCCACGGCACATGGGGAGGTCAGAGGAGACTCGGTACTTCTCGCCATCTACCATGGAGGTCCTGGATGACTGTCAGGCTTGGCAGCAAGGGCCTTTATTCATCAGCCCTATCTTTTTATATTTTATTCCAACTTCATAAAGATTCATGTTTGAGTTTATATTACAAAACTCCAGGAACATACCAAAGATTAATGATTCAAAACTGGGTTTTTTTGTTTTGTTTTTGTTTTTCTGTTTGATTGGGTTTTGTTGTTGTTGCTACTGCTGCTTTGGTTGCTGTTTTCTGAGACAGAGTTTTATTATGTAGCTAAGGCTGGCCTGGAAATCACTATGTAACCCAGGTTAGACTCAAAATTTATAGAAATCCTCCTGGTTTCAGCCTGCCGAGTGCTGGGATTAATATGAGCCACCATGCATGGATGGCTCTATGGACTTTTTTATTATTACAATTATCTATTGAGTGTATATACATGTATGTGTACATGGATTGGTGCCATGACATACATGTGGAGGTCAGAGGAAAATATGTGAAAGTTAGTTCTATCATGTGGACTGTGGGCATCAAACTCAGGTTATCCTAAATTCCAAGCACTTTTCCCAGCTGAGTCACCTTCTAGTCTGCATCACAGTTTCTCAGAACTGAATCTTACTTCAAGGTATGTCTTAGAAACAACTAAGGTTGAATGAATCTATGATATACGTCTGATTTCAGTTTAAACATATAAAAGCATCTCCACAGTGCTTTATAATATTCCATATGTTTTATAGACCAAGCTATTTGACTTTCAAAGTGATCTTGGGATGAGTTCCATTTTAGACAGGAGTATGTGCACGTCCACATGGATGACCATAAATAAGTAATTAGCAAACCTGTAGTGAAGTGGGATACAAGTGAGACACAAGAAGGTCCCATCTCTCCTTGGACATTCGCTGGGGTAAAATACGGTTGAAAGCATTGTTAAAATCATTTTCCTGGAAATAAGCAAATATGGTGGGGGATAGGTCAGCTTGCCTCTCATTACCAGCTATTAGCCTCTCTTACCCCTGTAATAGAGAGAAAAAGGATGGCCAAACAGCCAGACCACCCTCCTGCCTGCATCAGCTGTTTTGAGCACCCCATGATGACTTCATACAACTCTGTAAAAGACTGCAGCTGACTTCCCTGGCTCCTGATAACCCAGGCCTAGACATGGCTGTTTAAAGCAGATTATATCATCCTTTTTGTAACCAGAAACCATTTGTGCTTTAACCAGAGAAAGACTGCTTCCCTTGGTGGAGTGACTATGATTACTAGCAAGGCTGTGAATGGTCCAAAGAGAATGGTTGAGACTGGATAAAGAAATATCTGTGATTGATCCAAACATCACATTGCTTATGTGGCCTGCTACATAAGCAAGCTACAGGAGGCTGCTGAGGAGCACCGCTCTGTGCTGTCTCCCTTAGTACTGCAGCCTCAGGTCTGATAAAGTAGCACTTATGTGGTTCTGTTTTCACTACCTTCAGTAGAAGAAGCTGAATTGGAGTCAAAGCAACAGCAGTGAAAACAGGAGAGGTCTAAGAGCTAAGCAAGCACCTGAGGTAAGGATGCAGTACCTAGGAACAACACACCACACAGGCACTGTGCACACGCAGGATGCCCACCCAGTCAGTGCTTGCGACCTGCAGATTCCATGGGTGTGGAAGAATCTGACAGTTTCTGAAGCCATGCAAACCCGACACTGCCTAGTACTGCTCTGAACCTGGTATGTCTGATCCTGATACTAGACTTCTGGATTTGGCAGAGGAAAAGTTCTGGTGGGCTCAGAGGTACCCCAGAAGTTCATACCCAGCTTCTGATACCTAGCATGGAGCTCCCAAATTTCCCTACTTGTGCCAAGCCCCAAGGCCCAGCTTCTCAAATGCAAACACCAGTCAACAACTGCTTGACAGTTGAAGCAACAGCAGGGTGGCAGTCTTGGCATGGCTGCTTGACAGATGAAAAGGTAGCAACCCACCCACAGGCATCACTCATAGACAGGCATCTGCTCTGAGATTCCCATCTAGCCACTGGGATCCTTCTTTCAGTGTGTGGGGAACGGGGTGGGGGTGTTAATGCCTGCACCTTAATAATCCCAACCATGCCTGGGGCCATACCTGAACAGTCTTCCAGATGCCCCTGCTCCTGAACGCTGTTATAGGCAGGCAGCCTAAGTCACTCTGGCTGTAGCCACTAATAACAGAGGGAGCAGCTGAAGAGTTCAAATGCAGCTAGGAGAAGAAGGAAAGTTTGAACAGTGGAGAGGACAGCAGAGAACTGTTAAAATGCTGAGGAGCCCAAGAGAAGAAGCTGAAGGCCCTGGACACCAATGAGTTCCACAGAGCTGGCAAGACATTAGTGCCAAGTGTCTCACACCCCTCCCTGAGAGCTGTAACACTGACTGCTGTCAATGTTCATCATATCTGAGTGTTGCGCTGATCTGTAACACAGAGGCACCATTTGCTGATGCTTCCACATGCCTACTGCCTCTGCCTGCTGTTGTCAAACTCCAGGGAAGGAAGCCTGCAACATGCCAGCATTTGAAGGGATTCTTGCCTAGCCAGATACAAGGAAGTCCCTCAACCAGCTGGATAGTGACCCTAGTACACTACAGGTAGACCCGCAAAGTGAATCAGCCTCTTTGGAAAATAGCTTCAGCCTCCTAGCAAGATTGAACACAGAACTATAACAAACACAGTAATTCTAGTCTAGGTGTCATCAGGGGCTGACATCATTGTGTTGCTTGTTTGTTTGATGGTTATCAAGGCAAATTAGAAGTGGCTGCTTAGTGGGCTTAGGATTATAATATGGATTGGTGAGAAAGCTCTGATTCTACAGTTTATACTCAAAGTTTGGTGCTAGGGTGTCTTGATCTAATGAAATAGAATGGTATCCAGCACAAAGCAAGCAGCAAACATTCTGAAAACAAGTCCTGACAACCACCCATCTCACGTCAACATTTTGTTAGTGCTGGGTTAGTAAGACACAGGCTATGCTTTGAGGAGTGGCTGTTGAGGATGAAACAGTTTGACCTTTTTAAAGGATACTTGAAAAAAATATTTATCCACTTAAAAAAAAAAAAAAAAGGAGAAGAAGAAAGTTCTGATTCACCAGGAATCAGTTCCACTGTTACCTGCTTGTTCAGAAGAGATAATATCTTGCATGATATTTGGGGGTTATGGGGAAGTCTGGTAATTTATCTTTCTAAGAGCCCACTGGAACTTGCCCCAAAAAGAAAAGGTTCTGAAATTAAATACTGAATATTTGAACAATATTGCAAATACACGTGCCCTCAATGAATTATACATTATATAAATGGTAACTTTTATACTACTGTAAAAAATGTGTACTTGATAATAATTTTTTAAAGTAGGAAGAGTTAAGTTCCAGAACACAAAGTCTACGACAACAAATCTGCACATGACTGAGGAAGCATTTTCAGGTCAAACAGTCCAGGAAAATGGGTAACAACACTGTGGGATCAATTCAAGTCTAGCCTCAAAGTGACCTCAGGGTGAGCTGTGAAGTCTAACCGGCACCAGAGAGTCATCATATCTAGAAACAAGACCAACCCTTGTATCCCATACATCAGTCAGTCACCCACCAGCCTTGGGCAGGTGGGAAATGAAAGCACAGCAGCTCTATGGATGTGCTAACAACAGAGCTGTGAGTCACCAGCTCTGCAGGTGAGGGGTAGGGCGCTATGGTATCCCAGTGGGTTAGGCAACAGTGCCTACTACTAAGGGAAGAAAATGTGCCATTCGCCTAGGGTCACAGCGTAACAATAGAATGGGAAGTCTCCCGCATTCAACCAATGCACAGATTTCAGCTACGAAAACACAGTCTGGTCTTCATTGCCCTTCAGTCTGTACATGTGCATGCTCCTACCCTTAACTTAGGCTCAGAACTTCCTTCTGTTTTGAGACTTTCTTTTTAGAGATGTTTTTGGCTGGCTGGTTAGAAGAAGAACATGGGTGGTTTCCTCCACTCTTTCACAAACAAACTCTTCCATGCCAAAGTCCTAGTTTATGTAACAAACTGACAAAGAGTGACAAATGCTCACATGTGTGGGTGTGTGCGCACGCGTGCGTGCACACACACACTCACACAAATACCTGCTTTTTCTTTACACTCTCATTATTTTGAAAACAACCACAGAGTGTCTGTAACTCTAGTCCCAGGGAATCTGACACCCTCTTCTGGTCTCCTTGGGAAGCAGGCATGCACAGTACACAGACACACATGTGGACAAAACACCCATACACATAAATTAATAAATAATAATAATAATATCTCTTTTAAAAGAAATCCTAAATATTGCAACAAAAAATAGACAAGTAGGCAAAACTGAAAAATTTAAAAATCATGACACTAAGAATTATCATTTTTTAAAAGATGAACAAACCCTTAGCCAAGCTAAGAAAAAAGAAAAAGCACAAAAAAAAAAGACATTGCCACTGGCACCACACAGACACACAAAATGACACGAGAGGACAAAAAATGAACACATTCCTAGACACATCCTACTCAGTGTCAATCATGAAGGCAAACAAAATCAAAACAGACCAATAACATGGAGACTGAGTCATTAGTAAATGGCCCCATCAAAGAAAAGCCCAGAACTTGAGGCTTCACTCCTGAGTTCCACCAAATCCAAAATAATAATACCAATCCTCCTGTGAAGATTTAAAAGGAGGAGGAGGAAGAGGAAGGGAAAGAGGAAAGGGAGTGAGGGAGGAGCAGACAGGGAGGGAGAGGAAAGAAAAGTGAAGGAGAAGGAAAAAAAATACCTTCTTATAAGACCACACTTCCTATGCCACTTAACAAGGACATAAAATTATGGCCCAATATCCCTGAAAATAATGATGCAAAATCCTCAGCAGAGCACCAGCAAGCCAAATGAGAAGCAGATTAAAAGGATCCCTCACCTAGGTAATAACTAGTAGGATTTTATCACTGGAGTGCAAGGATGGAGGAACATACAAGTCAATGTAACACACCAACAAAGAGGATGACCATGATCATATCAAAATGCTACAACTTTTTACAGTAGAAAATCCTAGGAAAATTAAGTATAGGAAGAATATAGCTCAACAAAATAGAGGCCGCCATATAGAACAAATCCACAGTTAACACCAGACTTAACATTGAAAAGAATGTTTTCCCTCTAAGTAAACATGAAAGGAATGTTTTCTTCTATAAAAACAGGATTCCAACTCTCACCACCTCTTAAACATAGTACTGAAAGTTCGAGCCAGAACATTTAGGTAAGACAAAAAAAATAAAAAGACATCCAAGACAGACAGGAAGAAGGTAAACTCTTTTTGTTAAAGGTGTCATGAACCTACTTATAAAGGCATAAAGATTCCACTTTTAAAAAGCAATTAGTACTAACCCAGGTGTGATGGCACATGCCAGTTATGCCAGCTCCTGGAAGGTGGAGGCAGGAGAATCATGAGCTAAAAGTCATGTATCCTTAGCTACAAAGACAGTTTGAGACAGACTTGGCTGCATGATAGTTGGATAGACTTGGCTATCTCAAAGCAAACAGGAAACAAAAACACAACAACAAATTTAGGACTAGGAAACAAATTTGGTGAAGTTGCAGAACACACATGACTCATATAAAAACCAGTAGGATTTTATATTCCAACGATTTAGAAAGTCCTAGTCCGGACATGGGCTCACTGGAAGTCGAAAGCAGTGAGTACACTACCTCACGCAGAGGTCTACATACACACAGACTGCAGCTCAAGATGGGGAAGCCTCACATTCTCAAGGAGGGATCTCAAGGGAGAGCCTCACTGGAGGAAAGTGAACCTAACTAAGGGCACAAGAGGAAATTATGGCCTCTGTCAGCTCAACTACTGCCTGAGTAAAGACAGCATCTCACATGCCTGCCTTAGATTGTCTGACATAACACGCTGAGGCTTCATCAAAAAGTTACAAGTATTCTAAAGGTCAAATAAAAAAACAAAATCTGCCAGGCACTGAGCCACCAACCAGACAGCATACAGGAGCAGATCTGATTCACCCCCAGCACCCCCCTCCCACACACACACATATACAGCAGAGGACTGCCTGGTCTGGCCTCAGTGGGAAAGGATGTGCCTAATCCCTGAGAGACTTGAGGCCCCAGGGAGGAAAGAGATCATCCTCTCAGAGCCCGGGACAGGGAGGGGAATGGGGTAAAGAACTATGAGAGGTGGGACCAGCAGAGGACAACTGATGGATTGTAAATTAAAAAATAAAAAATCTGAAAAAGCATAGTAAATATCAAGGGCCAAAATGGGCCCAGTGTAAGCTTTGAAATCCGTACAGTAGAAATTTGCAATAACTCTGAGCATTGATACGCTAAGAGCACTAACTAAAACCAGCAGCCATGAAGCAAGAGTGTAAGCATGTAAGAGGCCCTTAGAGAAGCAAAAGGAAATGCTGGGGAAGGAAGGAGTTTCCAAAGACTCAAGCCACTTGAAAGGAAGGAAGAATGCTTTGGCAGATTCAATGGGAGCCTGGAAATGGAAGAGGAAAGAACCACTAAACTAAAAAAAATGTCAGAGGAAACTTCCACAGCTGAGAAAAAAATGAAAAAGAAAATATCGAGAAGTCTGGAAAAAGTATTCCCCTTAAAAACATATCATCCACAAAGTTGATGCAAGGGGGAATAAAAGGAAAAGGGAAAAGAATATTTAAAGTAGCAGTGGTTCAGAATCTTCCACACAAAATAAGAGAAACAGAGCCACAGTTCCAGGAAGGCCAAAAGACACACACACATACACACACACACACACACACACACACACTATAAAAAAATAGAGAGTATAATACAGACAGACTCCAAACTATACTTGTGCATGGCTTAAAGATAAGCTTTTTAAAATGTGTTTTTAAGGATTTCATTAGTGTATGAGCATCTTAGAGTGTAGTTATCAAATCCAGAGGACATATCTTACAGTACACCAGGATTATATGGGTCAGCCTGGTATTCATCTTAGACTACAAACATATATAACATGATACTCCATGAAATACAGTTAGAAGATTTTAGCACAATGTTAAACATTCATGTATGTAAACATCTAAATGGAGACAGTATTAAAAAAAAACTTACACAGTCTTTCTATAGAAGCATTAAGAAATAATGCTATCCTAATTTTCTTTTCTGTTGCTATGATAAAACACTGACCAAAACAAACTTGGGGAGGAAAGGTTTATTTAGGTTTACAGATTACAGTCTGTCATTTAAGGAAGCCAGGGCAGGAGCTCAAAACAAGAAACTAACTTGCTCTCTCTAGATTTCTTCTCAGTTAGCTCTCCAAAGTGTGCTGGTCCCTCCTGTATTATCAATCGATATAATTCACCCATAGACATGCCCACAGGTCAATCTGATCTGGGCAATCCATCAGCTGAGTCTCCTTCTTCCCGGGTGATGATTCCTTGTGTAAAGCTGACAGTGAAATCTACCCAGTGCAGATAGCCATGTGCAGACACTGTGAACCAGCTAAGAGAACTGAAACTTCTCTGAGAGGGCTAGTGAGTGCTGAGCCAATGTGAAGGCCTAGGACATTACTGTACACTATGCAGATGTTATAAACACTATGTCACATGTTTTCATGAGTAAGTACTAGGCAGTATTTCAAGAAGAGGTGATATCAATCCACTGCAATCTGTTCCAGATAATACAGACAGAAAAAATACTTCCTAACCCATGCTATAATGCCAACAGTACCCAAACACCAAAACCAAAGAAATTCAAGTAATGAAAACTTCAGAACGGTACCTTACAAGAACACAGATGTAAATATCACCAATACAGCATTAGCAAACCAACTTTAATACTGTCTAAAGAAAGTATATACCCCAACCAAGTGTAACTTCTTCCAGATACGCAAGGCTGCTTTCAACATTCAAAATGTTGAATCTCCTGATCTAAGCCATCCACGAAAATAGGCTCCAGAAGTCCTATTATCCTATTAAGACAGAAAAAGAATTTGATATGATCCAACACCATTCAGACTGAAATCTTTTCAACAAATTAAGGAAAGATAAGGAGAGAGGTAAAAGAAGGGGACTGAACAGAAGGGGAGGGTAGAGGAGAGAAAGAGAGGGGAATGGAGAGGGCACAGGAAGGGACTGAACAGGAGGGGTGGGGGAGAGGAAAGGAGGGGATGTGGCAGTAGATGAAACTCTTGAGAAAGCAGATCCTTTGCCTTTCAAACCCATCATCAGAGGAAGCCTGTGCCTGGTAGCTCAAGTAGGCACTCCAGGTACTAGAAGACTGAGGCGGGTAGACCCTAAGAACTGTCTGCAACAAAGTAATGGAGTTTCTTAGTATGCTTTTTAGTTTAGGAGAAGACTGGACAGAAGGAACAGACTTCTCATAGGCTCCTTCTAGGCACCATCTAGTAACAGCTTGTATTGGTGCCTGGAGGTGTTACAACTGATGAACCCCACAAGTATAGATACAGTACTGTTCATTAGAACTCTCAGAAAAAAAGCCTTTGTGTTACGCAGTTCTGTAGATTTTGCCAATAAATAATGTCATGTGCCCAACACTGGCTGTATTGTACAGAGAAGTTTTACTGTGTGGCCAGTGTGCCACCAATTCAATCATCAAGCCCAACAGCTTCCTCTCTTTTCCTTTTAATGATTTAGTTTTCCTAAGTGTACATAACTATTTAGTTTACCTGCCAATCTTCTGAGCTTCCTCTGCTGCTTTGGCTTTTTCAGAACGTCTTATGGACGGATTCTCTCACTTACACATATTCTTTTGTTTCATTTGTCTTTTCTTAAACTGCTGGATGCTGCAATAAGATATATACTCAAAAATGAATAAACTGTCAGAAATATACAATCTTTAGGAGTTCCTGACTTTTAAAATAATGAACTTAAAAACTAAATGGACAAGAGTCCTGAGGACTTAAAACAGTACCCACAGAGCAAAGTACATAAATCTGCACTTGGTGATTTATTATTAAGCGACACACCATTCAGCAACATTTTTTTTCCTTCTGACTAAGTAAATGTTGGAACTTTAAATGTCAAACTGTTTTAATTTATTAGTTTTGGTCCATATCTTCCCTGTATGATTTATTAAACATCTTCTAATCACTTTAAGTGTGATTAACAGTGTTCTGCCTGCCTTCTAATTTACTGGATTGTTTCACCACAATGATACCTTTTGTGTCTATGTATTGACTTTTTAAATTTTTTCACATAATTTGATCATATTCTATTCCCTTTCCCAACTTGTCCAAGAGCCTTCCCATCTCCTTACCCACCCAACTTCATGTTCTGTATTGGTATGGTACTTTTTGTCTTTTGAAGTTTTTGTTTGTTTGTCTGTCTGTTTTGATTTGGGATGTTGTTTTTTGTTTTGAGAGAAAGAACAGTGATTGCTTTTTAAACTACCCTTCCATGGAAAGACCATGGAGGATGCTGTTGGAGTTCCTGAGCACTTCTCTGTGTCCTGCCAGACAAGCTATCTTAATCACTACTTGCAATGACTTCTGTGTGTGTCTTCTCAGTAAATGAAGGTTGGAGAAATGGTTCAGCCATTAAGAATACAGCCTGCTCTTACAGAGAGGACCTGAATTCAGTTCCCAGTACCCACTTCAGACAGTCATAACCTCCCATAAGTCTAACTCCACTCTGTTATCTGAACTCAAGAGGCATCTGCACTCACATGTGCTTATTCTTGTATCTCTCTCTTACACTTACACACAAGCGTGCACACTCACATACATCCCATACATACACAAATAATATTGGGAAAATAACTGATAATTATTGATAATATTTCAATTAAACATTTTTTTCTTGGACATTAAACCCAATGAATTCTCAATGAAAAAATACTTCTATGAGTAAAGAATACAATATTTTCCATTTTATTTTTATAATTATTCCTCAATTATT
The DNA here is from genome assembly GCF_004785775.1 of Grammomys surdaster. NCBI lineage: Eukaryota > Metazoa > Chordata > Mammalia > Rodentia > Muridae > Grammomys > Grammomys surdaster. Next base: position 10,567,708 of record NW_021604617.1, read on the forward strand.
CCATTATATGTTTTTATTAATGATGATGACCAATGAAGTAAATATCAATAGGATTGCTTCTAGAATATGTATAGATGTTGCTAGTCAAGATAATTTATTTGTATTCCAACCTCATACCTAAAAGTTTTCAAAGGTACTTCACAAATATACACAACATCATTATATGATAAGTAGAAATTGTACTACAAGGTCATTAGCTGGGCCAATTCAACAGATGATTATGAAGCACTGTAGACACAATGCTTCCTTCACATGGCAATAAACATTTAATAAAGATTTTGTAAACAGTCTAAGAATAAGAAACTTGATCATGACTACAGCTCAATCTTGCTTCTTCTGTAGTTGGTATCCACTAGACCACATAGCTCTCTAGGAATAACAGTACAGGTGCAGGAGCCAGAGCCTGGTTTGTAAATAAAGTTTTAGTGGAATGCAGACACATGTATTCATTTACTGGCTGCCAGCTTTGAGACTGCAACCAGAGCTGAGCTGCTGACAGAAAGTCTACAACCCCTAAGCCAAAAATAGTTATTATTATCTGCCTCTTTATAGGAAAGGTATGTCAGCCCTTGGTAGAATATCAACTAGTATGACACAAATTCAAGATTCAATACCTCTGAGATAGACCTAGGCTTCTGCTCCCTAGACTAATTCTTGAAAATATAAGATTTAGAAGTAATAATATAAGCTAATAATAATTAGCTGATGTGAATCAACTGTCCAGTTTTTTTATCTTTATTTTTATTTTACATGTATGGATGTTACGTCTGCATGCATGTCTGTCTACCACATGTATGTCTTTTATCCACAGAGGTCAGGAGAAGGTGTTGGATCCCTGGAACTAAGAGTTACAGACAGTTGTGAGCCTGGATGTGAGTACTGAGAACCACACCCAGGTCCTATGCAACAGGAGCAAGTGCCCAGCTCTGTCCATCTCCACTGTCTGAAACAGGGTCTGCCAATACAGTGCACGCTGGCTTAACCTCTCTGATGCTCCTGCCTCAGCCTCCCCTTGTACACATGTATACCACCATAGCTGGAATGAGTGAACTCTTAAGGGTATTTTTATGCATTCTAGAAGGATCCAACTTAAAGGAAAATGGCATACCATTTTCTCTACAGGTGACCAGCCCAAAGTTTGCTTCACAAACTTCAAGTTTAAGGTTAAAAACTATAAATTGAAATCATTAAATTACGAAGTATAACCCAATCTATTTCTATAAATTTTAATTTTTTCTCTCTTTCTCTCTCTCTTTCTTTCTTTCTTTTTTTTTTTTTTTTGAGGCAGGGTTTCTCTGTGTAGCTCTGGCCTTCTTGGAAGTCCCTCTGTAGGCCAGGCTGGCCTTGAACACAGAGATTTGCATGCTTCTGCCTCCCAAGTGCTGGGATTAAAGGTATGTGCCACCACTGCCTGGCTAACTTATTCTTTATATACCACACAAATGAATTTTGTAACTATTTAAGTTTTAAAGCTAATTCCTACGTCACTTAAACACAAAATAATTCGTGTTTCAGAATTCACTGTTTAAGTAGAAAAATAAACGTCAGTCTATCCCTTTGCACAGATTCAACAGCAAACACTGACACATTTATGTGTACATTTGTTTGAGCGTGCCTCTGACGTCATTCGTAACTCATCATGTACTCCTTTAAGAATAAGGACTGTTCCTATGTGAGTCAATACTATCATCATCAACCTGATGCTCCTAAGGATAACTCACTGATACCCAGAGTCTACATCCAAGCTTCCTCAACTTGTGTAAAATAGCCTATACAGCTCCTTTCTTTTTCTTTCCCCTTTTCTTTCTTTCTTTCTTCTTTTTTTTCTATAGCAATCAATCTAGATTCACAGATATGGCTAACATCTGAGAAATCAACACCAGTTCTTTCTTAAACAACCCATTTGTATATAGAATACTCTCATCTCTCTATGAACTTGTTCATGGAAAAGCCAGAAGTGGTCTCCCCGGGCTTCATGCCTGAGAAGGGCATTAGCTACAGTGGTAAAGGAGGCCTCTGCCTCTGTAGATTATGCTCAGAGAGCAGGGAGGACACTAACTTATCTTGGAAGGTTAGAATTATCCTAAGTATATTCTTAAGTATATACACTAAGTGAAAAGTCTTATGAATTGTTTTAATAAAATTATTGCAAATAGTAATTATAAACACATCCAAATATATCATTTTATTAAAAGAAACATATTTGCAAAGGTTTAGAGTTCACTACTGTTCACTAAAAAATGTCAGTTTTTGAAGCACCAAATATTTATTTAAAAAAAATTTGTAGTTTTAATTATAGTTTTAAATTTTGAACAAAGCTTTAATCATCTCATAAAAGACTAGTAGCCTGCAAATTATGCCTACATATTTAGAAACTTGTCTTCTCCAACAATTTATTTCATTGCTTTCAAGCTTTTATTAAAATGTAAAATTCATAAACAGTGTTTATAAGTAATATTGTTTTAAAACTATACTTTAAGAAATGGTAATTTTTCCTAATGTTAACATAATCAGAGAATACAAATATTTGAATATTTCTAATTTTTTAAAAATCTTTAAGTTCAAATAGAGTAATCTTTTAACTTCTAAAACGTCTGAGAAATTGAGATTTCCAGTGGGAATACTGTCAAATTTGTAAAAACAAAAAGATCTGTATTCCACTGCTTCATTTTCAATATTCTTTCTGTATTGTTAATTATGCCTGAACTCACCATAAATTATACATAAAGCTTAACAGAGACCTCAATCCACAATAGCCTTTTCTGAACCCAATGAGAAATCTATACACAGCAATGAAACTGGCATGCAAATAAAAGAACTGTCAAGACATGTACTCCTGAAATAACCCTACAATAACTATTCTAAAGGCTGTGTGTGGTCTCACCCATATATTTTGGCAAGATGCACTTTCTCCAACCACAGTCAGAGTCATCCAAAAGCAGTGGCACTGGAGAGCCTCTGTCTCACCTGTCAAACTTGAGGAACATTCTTCCAGAGACCACCATGAGTCCATGGAGAAAAGCCATGCTGCGACAGCTGTTATTGATAAGCATCTTCTAAAGGGGGGGGGGAACTCCAACAATTAAGCAAATCATCTTTAAAAGAGATATAGACAATAACACCCAAGTCTAAATGTTGAGATGTTCCAAAATAAAACATGGGTAATCCATAATCCTGGAAAATGCAAGGGGGCCATTCAAATATAAGTGATACTGACAGTCGTTCATGGTCATCTAATAAAATCTCTTTACATTATTTGCCAATTTAAAAACTCTATGTATCCTTTTTTAATTCTTGGCCAACTTCCCTTGTAAAACCTTAAAATACATCTAAATTATCAAGGTAGTACATTCATCAGAACTGCTCAAGTTTGACAACTGAAAGCTCAATAGCTGAAGACTTATAAATGGGAACACTAAATATAGTAAAAGCTGATCTTTTTTATTAGATACATTGATACATTTTTAGCCACATCATATAAAAGTTCACTTTTGCTTTACCCTGACTTCCTCAAGTTCACGGCCAGAAGAGGAAGGTGTGGATACAATGGTGAGAGAAACAGTTACTCAGAAAAGTATACCTCAGTGAGCTTGACTCAAGCCCCGCCCACCACCTAACAATAAATGATAAATCAGACTAAAAAACTGCACCTGGCTCTCTAAAACCCTTACACAAGACCAACAGTATCTAAAACTGTAACTCTGTTGCCGTATGGTGACAAGACCCTCTAACTCTGTTCAGTAGAGAAACAATTCAAGTGAGCAAGAGAGTGGTGGCCTATAGGGCCTTTTCCAAGACAAGTGACACCAATTAAGTTCTCACTTCAGAATAATGTCACCTGCAGTCAAGTTCTAAACCACAAAGACAAAGTGACAATCAAGGTTCCCATGTATTAGGCTGCCCCACACTTAGCCTTACTGTACAAGCACAAAAGTTAGTTTCGATTTTCCCTAGATAAACTAACTTGCATAGCTACGATATTATTTTTCTTTGGTTTGGTCAGAAGCATGTTTGATATAAATTTTATTAAGTGGTAGTGTATGTAACATTGCATTGTGGGTAGTCGTTTCCTGCTTTAGTCTGGCCACATCCTCAGCTGTCATATGAACATGTTTCCCATATTTTGTGCAAGTTGTCACCTTTTTTTAAAAAAATTCTTACAAAAATGACAGAGATGAATTGCTTCAATAAGTGTAAGAAACATAAAATATTTTATACAGGTACATTACAGAAATAGACCACCACACTTCAGAGAGTAATCCCAGAAGAAGTTAGCCTCACAATCAGAGTGCTAATGTTGTGCAAAACAATATGCCTAAGTAAAACAGCAGAAAGGAAAGAGTCGAGGGACAGATCGGCAGAAGTAAAACATTCCTGGACAGAGCTGTCAATGGTCTCTAAGACCTGAGGTACAGTACACGGCAGTGTGCACAAAGGGCTACACTTCAGACCTATCGGGTACTCATTAGTGAGTGCTAAGATGTCAATATTCCTCAATAGGATTTTAAGAAAGTTCGGAATATATAGAAATGTGAAAGCATGGGAAAGGAAAGAAAAAAAAGTCTGCAGCTGGAGTATAAAGGAAGAAGAGAGGAACAGAAATGAAGGAGGAGGGACAATAAGAGGGGGAGGGATGGAGGAGGGACGAAGGGAAGAAGGGAAGGAGGGAAGGAAGAAAGGAGGAGGGAGGAAGGAAGATGTGGACAATAACTTAGGAGGTTCTCTTTGGGCATCTAATCTGCATATTATATCACACTTTGAGAGACCACTGCCAGGAATACACACACATGAAATCAGTAAACAAGAAAATTATGGCCAGGCAGTGGTGGAGCACGCCTTTAATCCCAGCACTTGAGAGGCAGAGGCAGGTGGAGGCCAGCCTGGTCTACAGAGTGAGTTCCAGGACAGCCAGGGCTACACAGAGAAACCCTGTCTCGAAAAGAAAAAAAAAAAAAACCTAAAAAAAAAAAGAAAATTATGGTACTGGTTTTTAAAATATTATCTATTTTAAAAACTCATAGCAAGTTCAAAATAACACTCTGTACTCACAACCAGATATGCATTCTTATATTTGTGTATAAAGACATGAGAGTTAACATCTCATAATCATAATGTAAAATATAAAACTATAATGTTTTGGCAACCCAGAACAATTTTCACGTCTTTAATAAAAGTCTGATAAATGCTAGGTGAACTTAAACAGCTATGTATTAAAGTTGAAAAAAGAAAAATTGCCCACCAAATGAAAACATAAATTACTAAATATTACGTTAAAGTGAATTAAGAAAGTCCCTAGGCCAAGTCTCATATGCAGAATGCTTTAACTCAGAGTGAGTATCTAGAGTTTGTTAGTCATTTTCTTACTGTTTTGATTAAAAGAATAGAAAAGCAACATTATAAGTTCAAAGTAATCCTTTTTTAGAACATAGATATTGGCACAGTATTGGTAAAGTAAGGCTACTGTGTTAAAATACAAGCAGTAGCTGAGCAAATTAATTCAAATGGTAACACTGAAGAAATATATAGTATTTAGGATATTACTATACTGTTACATTCAAATGTCTTGATATTTTAAGAACTTTGACAATTCTGAAAACAATATTAAATTATAAAATAATAAGAAAGTAAGACATTAATTTCATTATTTAAGACTGATTTCAAATTAAAAGCTCTATTTCATTGTTGTCGCATGAAAATACAGAATTTATAGGGTACAACTAAATTTGTTGCTTACTTCACAGCAATTGCTAGCATATCCCCCAAAAAGGATTACATTTAAAAGATCTTTAAAAAAGAGTCTGTGGTTTCCATTCCTGAATATAAGCATGGTAAAAGTCTCGAAACAAGCGCTTTCTGCCATGGCTTTTCCAAAGCTGGCTCCCTCTCTCTGTCTCTAGCACCCATCTCTAAGGAAATGCAGTCAGTATCAAAGATGTTACCACTCTCCAGCATTGTCTTTAAATTTCTACAACAATGTACAGGTTGCTCCTGAGACTAATTCAAGTTGGGAAAGAAATAGGTGGAGAATGAATTCAAACCACAAATATAATATTCCTGTTTTTATCATGCCAGAGTGTGATGGACTCCACACAATACAGAAAGGCCACGTTCAGCAGTGTCTACTAAACTACTGTGTCATGAGATACAGACCTTAACTCACAGACACCAGAAATAAGGTTAGGTTACCTGCAAAGGAGACCATGTGACTACAAGTTAAATGAGATGGTGGTAAAAAATCATTCAAATTCAGTCTACGTCAATTTGAATGATCAAAGTGCACAGACCTTTTCTAAAAAATTTAAGGGAAAGAATATTCCATGAAAAATTAGGGCTTAAAAGACCTGGGCACTGTAAAAACAACGCATTTGCTCACTATCCTAAAGCAACTGCCCACACATCTGCAACTGCCAAGCGCTGCAACTCCACGTACATATGGAACTGAGTTCAGAAACTCCACAACTCATGGACAAAACCCTCCTTTTATTTACTTTGGATAATAGAGATAAAGATCACACTGGCACACTTTATTTATGAAAGAGGATAATAGAGTAACTTTTTTCTCCCCTGCATGAATAATGACCCTAAATGAAAACTTCAGTGTAAGATCTATTTTACAGTAAAACATGAATCAAACTGCCTCAAAATCAAACAACAGAATGTATTTCTGTGGTTTTGTCATTAAAAGTTTATTCTGAAAATAAAAAGAATCTAGATACTTGAAAAATAAGGGGTTAAAACCATTCCCATGTCTTTCCAGTATATAGAGAAAAAAATGTTTAAAGAATCTTATGAGCAAGATTTCATAACTAAGAGGAACCAAAACCAGATAATAAACTATGTTGGAGTGGACAGACACAAGGATATTTAACTTCTATCACCCTCTGAGTCTCCCCCTCTTACCTCCATTGTACACCCCAAATAATTTTTGTACTTCTGTGTCCCCACCCACCATCACAGTCATCCGTTCCATGCCATTCCTGGTTACCATCACTCTAGGAAGAAATCTAACATGCAAATTCAGAGTGGCGTGGATAAATGGCAAAAAATGCCTAGGAAATTGGTCTGCTCGCCTTTGTAATGTTTGTTGAAAAATCCTCCATCGCTCCCAACTGATGAAAACAGGAAGCTCTATTCATAAATGTGAAATTCGCTGCCTATGATATATAATCATCCTAATAAGAAAATGAGCTCTAGACATACATGTCCAAGAGGGCAAAAGAAGAGATAGTTTCCCAAAGATGGTTTCAATTTTCTTCTGAATCAGAATTAGCAAATCGAGACGACTAACATACTCTGTCTGTGTGCATTATTCCTTACTACACACAGCATTTTGTAATTTATTTCAAAGCTTCCATTATAAACAAAAAAATACAGTTTCTGTTAACCCACTCTATTCTGAGCTATGGAAATTACTGAATATTTCATTATATGTTCAGAGCTGCAACCCAAAGTCCTGTTACAGTCACTATCCAAATTGACTAAAGAATTATACAGAACATTTCTTTGAAAGATAAAATCCAATCATACAGAAAACTAACATTATTCCAACAAACTGTCTACTGCAATTCTTGACATTTGTTTTTTTAAGATCTTCAAAGTAACCATGAGATGATGGTAAAAATAGTATCAACAATACTAATTACATTTAATCTTTATTGTAAGAGCCGCCACCTAATAAAAAAATCAACTACACAGCCATGATTTAATATTTGTAAAGGAATCCCCAGGCTAACACTTTTGTGACAGCCAATTACAGTCGATCCCAGCAAGGAGTTGCAAGCAGACCTTTGGAAAGGTAAACTTTTTTTTACAATGAGTTACAGATCCACAAGCTTAGGAAGACAAGCAAAAGGCAAACAGAAGGAAGCAGCTATCCTGGGAAATCCAAAGCAGCCCTGCAAGGGATACAATCCCAAGATGTGAATTACTGCAAAGCAGCACTGTTGTTCAGAAAGCCACACACGCACAGGAGACAATTTTGCTCACTTTTCCATAGACATAATAATGAAGGAAAGGGAGGAGAGGGGTAGAGAAAAGAGAAGAAAAAGCAGAGGGGGGGGGGAGTAGGGAGGTGGCAGAAAGGAAAACCCTTAGCTGCAGAGTTCTGCTCTCCAAATGCTTAACCTTACAGGAGTGTGGGCTCCTTCAGCATTTGTATTCTATCCAAATCCTCATGAGTCACAAAAATTAAAAAGCTATAACCTTCTGAATGCCAGGAAGGCCTTACCACAAGCCTTTTGTCAGAGAGGGAGAAAGGGAGAGAGAGAGGGAGGGAGGGAGGAAGGGAAAGAGAGAGAGAGAAACACCCATAAATAAAGAGACAGAAGGAAGGAAAGGGAGAGGACAAGAGAAGAGAAAGGAGGGAGGGAGGAGAGAAGGAAAAAGATTGAGAAAGAGGGAGGGGAGAGAGCAAGGGGGAAAGCCACAGTGGTAGGCAGTCCCACTTTACTTTGAGTACTGTGAGGTCACAAACCACATGATTCTGTCTCTCCAGTAATAGTGCTTGCAAAAAATAGGAGTTTGAAAGCTTTTGCTTTTTTGGATTGTGTGAATGCTTCATTCGCCTCACAAACAACCACAGAACCACAAGTGCGGTGCAAACTTTCTCCAGGAGGACTGCAAGAAGGCTCTGGTGTTTAAATGGTTAATCTCTGCAGGTCACTACCAGCCACCGAGACCAACCGAGTCAGTGAGTGCTTTAACCACAGTCCATGCAGTAATAGTAGGTCCTTCAAATATTTGCTCACTCGGTTTTGTTTTGTTTCCTTGCTTTTCACATGTTACCAGCTACATAATTTCTTGACAGAAAAAAATAAATATAAAGTCTATGTACTCCAGGCATACTGTACAACTAAAACAGGGTCTGGGTATGGTTTGTATTTTCAGTTTAAGGCTGCAAGCAGTATTTACAACAGAGGGCACAAGTTCTATCTGGAAAAAAAAGGAGGGACTATGGCGTCAAACAGCCTCTTCAGCGCAGTGACACCGTGTCAGCAAAACTTCTTTTGGGGTAAGTGATACCTTATTTTAAGTCCTTTTCTCTGTGAACCTGTTGAGCATGAAGGAACAAGGCTTAGCCGGGCTGTGAGCTTTCCTAGGTCACGGCGTGTTAAAGATCATGATGATACTATTTTCTCTCACTAGAAATTGAAAAATGAAATTGCTGTAAATATTTGCACTTGGCATGTGTAACTAACTTTCAGGGTAATGGCTTGAAATTGACAAAATTAAATGAGCTCATATTAATCAAAATGTTTTCCAGTGTAACAGAAACAAGGATGTGAAAAACAGTAAAAGCTTAATATTCCCATGAACTTCCCTAGAATAAAACTGGATGCTGAATTAATCAAAGTATTGTTAAGTTATTGACTCGGCAGCTCCCAATATTGAAACAGATTTCCAAAAGGAAGCAATTTTACAAAATAGCAGACCACAGAATTATTGAAACATTGTGGTCTACCGTGTATGACACAGGAGTAAACCTGGAGGAAAGTTAGCATTTTCAGAGCTACACTTGAAAGAATTCTCTCTACCACTTGAAACTATGTCTTTAGATATCTCTGTTAGCCTGTTTCTAAACAATTTTCTGTGGCTAAATCAGACATTCAACTAGAATAGAAGCATTCTCAGGACATCAGAGCTGTTCTGAAAAGATCTCCAGTGCTCTGGACATTGAATGTACATGAAACTGAACTTTTCTAATAATTTTAAATTTAATTTTATATCTACACACTATTGCTCCCACATAGAACTTATTACAAACATACAGCAAACACTGAAACCTCTAAGTTCTTTTGAGCACATTCTTAGACCTACCAAAATGAATACCGTTTTTAGTCTCATGAAAAATAAACTTCACAAGGATACCCTGAAGGATTTAAAAGGGCCATGCCGACGGAATCAGGCTGGACTTTTAAAACAAAACAAACATAATGCAGTCTCTTAATTTTCAGCAACTGCTGATACAGATATGTAAATGGTTTCAATCCTCGCCAACTGTCATGGGAGTGTAGTAAAATGTCCACTTACATGATTCTCTTTATGATATCCAACATGTCCCAACTACACAGCAGATTTTAAAGACTGTCTTTTTAGCTTTTAAATAAATCCTTAGCTGCAGAATTTTCAAACTAGCGATTGGAGTTCCCATTACTCCTCCTCCTCCTTCACACATCTTAACTGGCTACTAGGACAGGGCTTGTCTTAGTTCGAGTCAACGAGAAATAATTTAACCTAAAAAGGGGAAGGGGGTCCCTTAAAGGGTAAAGAAATATACGTCAAGTTTTTATTTTTTAAAATAAATGAAATTGCTACAATGACTCCAACAGTAGCCAAAAGTAGGTCATCTCAGTTACAATATATGCAATGTAATAATCATAGATTAAATCGTAATTTCAATAGTAGCCATAAGCATTACTTTTAAAAGATCTGCCTTTAAGAAGCAGAAAACTACAACAACTAGATTGCACTACATCCCAGGATAGTCCACATTATATGCACAGTTCACACAGGAGAAGATTTATTAGTAGTCACTGAGAGACAAGAAAAACCTATGTTAAGGCTATTGTTCCAGGGAGAGATTACTTGCATAGCCGCAGCAAGCAGTAAAGAAACATTTCACACCTGGAGGCAGAACTGTCACAAAGAATGTGTTGATATGTCCTTGTTCTATCATACAGGAGTAGGGGTGGATCTGAGAGTTCTGTAACACTCTTAATGACTATTGTATATTGTTTCCAAGATCTGACCAAGATTAAGAGATAAATCAAGGCCATCTTCTATAGCATGCAGTATTTTTTCACACTCTAACCAGGCTTTCTCTTCCGCAAGTGAGTCTCACCTTCCCTGCCTCCCCCTCCTCCAAACAGTACCTTAGGACAGGCTAGAGAACTTAACATGAGCCTCCTACACCAGACTAATTACAGGTGAGGAGTGAACAATTGTTCCAGGTTATCATCACGTCGCATGTTTTCCTGGTCCATAATGTTTGTGAGGCTAAAACCTCCCTTCGAGGTTACGTTCTTACAGTGCTCAGCATAACCATCGAGTGCAATGGCCGAAGTTCAATTTTGTGAAATGGTTAAAGAAAGTTTAGGTAAGGGACAAAGCATGTGCTTACTGAGTATCTCACCTCAACCGATGGAAGGGAAGGAGGGAGGGAGGGAGGGAGGGAAAGAGGGAGGGAGGGAGGGAAGGAGGGAAGGAGGGATACAAGAGAGCAAGTGGAGAGATGAAAAGAGAGTCCCAGTGTCCTTGATCTCTGCTACTTTAATCAAGCCTTTCAATCTGTGCTACTCAAAACCATTACTTAATATGAATCAATGCTGTTGAAACAGAAGATTGACTCAATGAGTATCTTAGCATTAAGGACTCGTTTGTGAAATCACATAAGCTGACTGGTCACATTTCCACATAGTTTCCTTATAGCAGACCAAAGTTTCTGATTAAGCAGAATGTGTAAACAGTCATTTCCAAAACAATAGCTGTGGTCTCTATCAACAACAATCATTCTGTCATTTCAAGATTCCCTAGTGACCAACCTTTGCAACTTGTTTCCCAGATAGGAGAGATTAAATTTAATAATCCAGAGAGAAGAGTTAAAAAGAGTAAGCATTAACGGCTACTCTAATATTTATTAAAAGCTAAAACTGTCAAGTAATGCCCAAAGAGACTACCTCCCATTCTAATAAATGATTCTACAATATTAATACAGATTTTACTTTTAAATCATAAAGATGTTTTGAAATGTAAGTGAAATTATAGAAAAAGATCCATTAAGTCTGAGTGAGCTTCCTGGTAGTTCCTAGGCACAAAAAAAGGCATGAAATATACACAATTACATTATAGTATATTTTAATTCTTTTAGTAAAACAAAAATAATTTATTCAATTACATCCTTCAAGCTAATAATCACTGATGGTCAGACTTGTTTCAGTCAGCAGTGTTAAGTCAAATTCCGTAGGGTAGAAATGTTCCATCTTATTAAGAGAAGGCTGCGGGGTGGGGGCTGACTCATGGAGGAGACGAAGATGTTATCACGAATGCAGAATTAATCTTTATTGAATAGAACCATTCACAAATCAAATCTCACTGTACTTCAATACTTCCAAGCAGCTCTAATCAATTACAAACCTTCTCTGGTGCTTCAGAACTCATGTGCTTTCAATTTTACACACTGGTGGTCCTGAAGTACTATATTGGGCAGAGTTAAGACATTCTGTATCACAACTTTTTTTTTTTTTCAAAAATATTCATCTAGAGAGCTTTATCCCCACCTCTCAGGAGCTGCTTGCATGCAAACTGTGGTAATATTTTTATACTGTGCTTCCTTGTTAAAGCAAAAGGTCAAGGGTTACCCAAATACCTCAACTGTATTTATATATTAAAAAAGAAAAGGTAAGCATTCATATCAAAACTCCAATGGGACTGGCTTCTTTATTTCTGCATTTCCGATGATTAATGAAGCCCCACGCCACTTGGAGACTGACGGCAGAACAAGGGCACATCTCAAAGTCCTCTCCACACCTACCCCTAACACACCACAGCCCCGTCCATGCGTCTTGGAACTTGTGCAGGACACTAGTGTGTGGCAAGGCTAGGGCAGCAGGAGAGCTGTGCAGGCTCGTCCTGAGCATTTAGACTGCCAGCTTTATCAGTCAAGCCTTTAGAAACATGTTTGTATAAGTGGTTCACTGAGACAGTAAACCTCTGCAGTGTCTTTCCGAAAATATTACAGATGTGGCCAAACAAATGCCATCAGTTCAAGGTGAAAGAAATCGTGCGGCAGAAGTTACACCATAATTGGGACAATGCATGATTATTTTTCACAGACAGCCAGACCTGTCATTTAACGTACACTGGCCAACTCAATGCTAGTTTAGGCAGAGACTTCCTAACAGATTACCTTAATGAACTATTTTTTCCTCTCCTACACCAATGAAATTGTATAACTCTAACTCAAGATTTAAAATAGTCAAAAACAAAACTGGCACTAAGCTCCTATATTAAAGATAACAGTAACTCCAATATTTGATATTTTCTAAATAAATATCAGTAAAATATTCTGATAACCTCAAGTGTATAAAATGTTTAATGGTATTAAATGGATCTTTATAAAATTTTCTACACAATATACACCTTAACAAAACCTCTTGTAATTTTAAAAGAACAAAAGTATTCACTGGATATGTATTCTGACTAATGTGTTACAATCCAAATAAAATGAGGAAACACTATACCTTATTCAAAGGGAGTTTCCATACAATTTTAACCACAGTAAACCACAAACTTTTGTTCATTCAACAGAAAACACAAATAAAACAGACCATATAACTTTTTAAGACTTCTATAGCAACCTAGATGAAATGTTCCTTTATTATACTGCTTACAATATCTTCAGCTTACATGGACTTCTTAGGAATTTCCTCCCCGTATAGTACTATTAAGGTCATGAGATTCAAGGTTTGCAACACTGTTGAATGGATGTAAGAAACACCCTATAAAACATTTCAAACTCTTGCTATTATTAAACAGGAGTTAATTCTAAAACCTATTTTTTCATAAGCATGTTTTCTTCCACTAAGAAATAGAAACTGTAGAACTTTTATTGTAATGTCCCCAAATGAGATGCACTATAGAGCTCAGATCTCTTTAAACACTGCTTGTTATGGAAGTACTTAATTATTTCTACAGAAAGAAAAATGTGTTAAATGTGTTATTCATTCTCTTCCAATAAATATTCCAAATTGTTATTAATACTCAAAAATCCAGCATAGAGGTTGGGGTGGAGCTCAGGAGTGAGTATTTACTCCATGTGCACAGGCCCACAGCTTAACTTTCAGCAACAGAAATTTAAAATGATAGTAACTTTTGAATCCAACATACATCCAAGGAACAAAAACATACAAAATGTGAGGATTACTGCCGAAAATAAACAGTAAGTGTTATGAACCTTGTTTAAATTTTCTTTTAAGGCTATTGTTTAGAAGAAAGGCTTTATTGACATACAGACATAAACACAATTTTCTGGAATGTTAAGGGTGTTAAAAATTATTGCATAGATGTTACAAAATTTACCAAGTTAGTATTCTTGTTAAGATGTATTTAATATAATTTTTAAGAACTATTTTAAAGTCTTTGTGACTGCTACTAATCCTACTGCTATTTCACTTCAGAAACTATACATCAGAGTGACATTACTCTAGTGACATTCTTAATAAGGTAGATATAAACATTCTATGCAATACAGTTAATTTTGACTGCAAAGTCAAATAAATGAATTTTATCATGCTTGCTTTTCAGTAACATTAGCTTTTCTACATGAAAAATATCTGTTGGATCATTATACCACCAACCATAAACATATATCTACATAAAAGATCAAGTTAAAACTCCCAAAATTTAAATATGCATTTAAAGGTCCCCTTAAAATTACATGAAACTTGAGTGTGCCAAACCATTATTTATGTATTTCTTATGGTCAGTTATCTCACAACTAAATTTATTTTGTGGCTCAATAAAAGCAAAAAATAAATAGAGAAAAAATTCTAGCCAAAACCAAATAACAATTACCAATAAAGTTTTAAAAACATATATATACACAATCTTTCTTTGTAAAAATTACAATAATAATATTGTGGTATTCCACAACCTTTATATGGACATGGACATATTTTTATACTGAAACAAAATACCTGCCACATACATTCAACTTTAATTCATTTTTGGATATCAGTCTGATTTAAATTTGTATACATGGTATACACATATGCATACGCACTAGTAACTATAAAATTTGGAATAATGATTATAAGCCAAGAACAACAATAGTAAATTACATAACTAAGGAACTGTTTGTATCTCTTGGAAAACAATTATTTTCTACACTGACAATACTTTGTACACTGCAGTAAAATATCAATCTGTAAAATCAAAATAGAGACTAGGTATCTATGAAGAACTGTGCTACTAAAACAATAAATATTATATTTATAAAATCCAAAGACCTTATTTTCCAATTATAAATCCAAATAGTCACTGACTTCAATCAGTAAAATGAGTCATTCCAGTTTACACTAGCAAATTTGAACTTTATCAATGCACTAAGAGATACCGATTTATAGCCATCTTAGCTGTCATTTAACACACACGCACACACACACACACACACACATATATATGTATATATATATCTTCTACTCATTGCCCTCTTAACCTGGGTAAGTAATTAAGACACTAGAATTCTGCTGTTTTTCACTAATAGCTGCAATTTTCTTATTAAATTTCTGTACTGAACTTCTCAACTTAAGACTGAATTCCCAAGATAATCTCTAAGTAAAAGGTGATATTCGTTAACAAATGCTTAATAATATTCATTACTTCCACCACATAATTTAGAATTATTTCAATAAATCTAAGTAGCCTGAATGTACTTTGAAGCATAAAACAGGTTATGACATTAATTCTATTATATATTATAATTATATATTACATTTTACATAATAATGCATCCCACACAGTTAATAGTTCAACTCTCTGCTCTATCACTGTAACTAGCCACTAGAAAACAGTATCGAAAGGTGAAAAGGTATGGACTCTCTTGCAAGATAGGTACAGCTTTTAAAGGGTTTGGGTTTTTTGTTTGTTTTGGAGTGTTTTGTTTTTGGAGAAAACAACTCTTACTTCGTTTCCTAGACTTCTACCACACTGAAGCTATACATGACACAGGAAGAAAACACCTTTGGGGTAACAATCCACATTATGTAAATCAGTTTTCTATGAACCTTGAACCAAACTGTAAGTGTCAGGGCTATGGCTGGAGCCCAGGCCACATGCTCAGATCCCAGGATCCTTCCCCAGCATGATAAAACAAGGGAGAATAAAGCGTTTGTGAGCAAAAGCGGGTAAGGCCCTGAACACTCAGAGGGTTAGGAGAACACTGAGAGAAAACTCCGACTGGGTAATCATGCCTTAGCAGTAGACAACTGGTTACAAAAGATAAGCTAGTAACATTTCTATGCTTAACTGTCATGAAATTTGTAAATCTTTTATGTGATTCAGCTTTTGGAAGTAAAGCATTAAAGGTTTGCTAGTGCTCTTTCAAAATTAATTTTCATACACACACACACACACACACACACAAGAGAGAGACCATCAGGCAGACACTACCTTTTAAAAAAGAAACTGTATTGCAGTGCATTAGCAAAGCAATATAAATAAATTCGGTGTAATCCAACTTTTGTTGATTAATCCACAACAGAAACTACTTCTTCATATTCCCACGATCTCCAGGATTCAAAGGAAATTCTCTACAATCTCACAGTCTAACTAAATATATATACATGTGCACACATACTTTATATTGCTGTCTGTCTCTATACTTTAGGAAGAAAATTTATTTTTAAAAACTTTTACTACTCATATCCACCTCATTTTTAAAATGTTGTCATCTAAAGTAGATATTAACAAGAAGACTCTAGAATGAACTTTGCTCTTGACGCAGTCCTTCATGGCATATTACAAATGCCATACACAAATGCAGATTACAGAGGAGCCGACTGCTCCAGGAGTCAGAAAAGAGGCACACGGAGATGTATTTTAATTATCAATCACAAGTACCTAAGAAGTTTTAAAGTATTCACTGACTTCAAGTCGTATTTTTATCTCCAAATGCATTTTTATCTATCAAAACTTAAGGAATTTTAAATAGAGCAAAATATTTGTCTTAAATTGTTAAATTACTTATTAAATGGCTAAATCCCTCATAAAGGTAATAAATTTCTTATTGAGATGAATCCAACCCATTTTCGGGGCTAAAAAATTAAATTGTGTACTCCCACAAACAACATAACAGAAAATTTTGTCCCAAGTGTTTATTTACAAAGTAAATACATTACATGTAAAAAAAAAAAAAAGATAGAAAGAGATTGTCTATAGTAAAATTTCACTAACACTATAATTTAAGTTTTCTATTTACTTACTTTTCTGCAGCTACATGATCATTAATTTTTAATTAAATAATACTTAATGCCATCAATGCTGCTTCCTTTCAAGGAAACGTTGAAGGAGAAAAGTGCCCTTATTCATTATCATAAGTTGAAAGAGAACTTTTGAAAAGTAGCTATAAAAATAATGTGATCTGAAAACTCATACTCAAAGTATCTGAAATAAATAATGAAAATACAAACTGGGACATATAACTACTTAAAAATAATACAAAACCACTCTGAATATAAGAAATACACATATACTTTTAAAATAGAAGCTTACTTGAACAGTTTTTAAAAGCAAGCTTTAATTTGCACACAATTACTCAGTGAGTACAGAGTTTTCTTTTAAACTGGTAAGACTAAAAGAAGTGTCTAAATCTAAATTCATCTTAATGTGTGATGATTTCTTTACACATACAGCTACCAAGTTTCTAACTCCTGGGAAAGGTTTGACCACTGAACTTTTCCGCCCGTGCCTCTTCCTTATTGATTAGTCTATCTTCAGCACTTAAGGAGACAAAAAGGCTCCGAAATTCTAACTACATTTAAAATCCATAGCTGAGTCACCGGTACAGGCCTGCTCTAAAAGCACCCGTTTCTAGAAGGCAAAAAAATCTTGGTTTTTAAGGCTGAAGCTTCTACACAAGAAGGCAAGTTCAGTCGGTTCCTGGCTACACCATAGTCATCTGCTCCAGGAGCTCAAGGGTACCCAAAACAACGGGTTACCTGTTCCAGCCAGGCTGAGGAATGTGGCCAAATCATTTTTATTGATTTAACCTTTACAGGAATGCTACATATCCTCAGAGCAAAACATTTTGAATGTATTTATAATATGATACACTTCTGAAAAGCCATGAAAAAGAAAGCTAGGAACAAATCTAGACAGCCCTCCACCCTTGGTTGTTAGGAGTTTATTTTTATTTTAAACATTATCAGTGGACCTAAATACGGAATAATTCTACTTGGGAAAACTTACTTTGGCACGACTATATTAGAAATAAAATTTTATTTCAGAGTAGAGAAGGTGCATTTAAGTAAATTCTATCTTTAAGAACTACAACTCCTAACTTGACAATGATCGACAAACTTGTAACAAATTCTAAAGGCTCTTTTGACAGTCTGATGCACATCCACCGTGAAAACGACAACTGTATCAAACTAAAACTTACAGGGCATAGTCCTCACTGGTTAAGCCAAAGTTGGACTCTAGTTACATTCTGGGCATTTACAGAGAAAGTTCTGTGGAGCCTATCTCTCTAGCTTCCTGCACATGGTGCTTTAGAAACGGCTGCAGCAGCTAATGCCTACACTAGCTTCATGCGCCGAATAGTAATTCACAATATTATGCTTCCTCACATTATGTTCCGTCATTAGTTAACTTGAACCTCACCTCTCAGAAAGTTCTACTTTCACCGCACACTGTTCTCTTCAAAATGCAAACAAGTTTTGAGCATTTCCAGATGTAGCAGCCAGTCAGTCTCTCTCTCTCTCTCTCTCTCTCTCTCTCTCTCTCTCTCTCTCTCTCTCTCTCTGTCTCTCTGTCTCTCTGTTTCTCGCTGTACCTCTCTCTCTCTCTCTGTCCCTCTCTCTCTCTCGCTCACTGTCTCTCTCTCTCTCTCTCTCTCTCTCTCTCTCGCTCTCTCGCTCTCTCGCTCTCTCGCTCTCCCCCTCTCTCTCGCTCTCCCCCTCTCTCTCGCTCACTGTCTGTCTGTCTGTCTGTCTCTCTCCCTCCCTCTCGCTGTCTCTTGCTCTAGCTCTCTCACTTGCTCTCACGCACATCATAGGCAAATTCTCAAAGAATTCTAAATAACAACATCATAAAAGCAGTCACTGCTTTCTACGTCGACATCCATGTGTTTGAAATGGGAGCGGACTGACCGGGCTGTGTCTCCAGTGAGGGCGTGAACGGTAACTACCAGCACAGGCTGCAGGTAGCTGTCACTAGGTAAAACAGCAGCCTGTTTCAGTAGCAGACAAGGCTGGGCTGAACTGGGCCTTCTGAAACTCTGACAGCTACTGAGCATGCAAGAATAAAGGCAAATGCTGTTTGCTTCTTTCAAATTATTAGCTTAGTTTTAATCCCAGGTAATATAATTGGAATTCGACTATATTATTTTCATCTTGTCATCAATTTTTTATACATATAAAATATCCTAGCACACATGAGAATACACTAAATGAAAATCAAAATCATTTCTATGCAACCTACTTCTCTGAAGTAGGACTGGGAGCCTCGTGAGCTATGGGAGATGGCAAGGGTTAAAGTTTTCAGAAAGGACTCACTCGTCCACAACTTTCAAAGCAAGGGCTTCCCTAGATGCTCCCTGGGTACTCTGGAGGCTCACCTCACCCAGGGCCACTTCAGAGGCCATCATTACAGATCACTGCCTAAAACTCTGCTAAGCCAGGTAACGTGAGACACAGTAAAACACCAATAGAGAGTGAAAAGGTAAAGTAAGAATATGTATAGCTTTAGGGTGTGCTTTATATTTGCTTTATAAAAGAGGTTTTCTTGAGGAAAAAAAGCAATAAGGAAATATAATCAATCTAGACTCTAATCAATTGTTATTCCAAGAAAGCACAAATAGCTCACAAGTTTGCTTTCAAGTTATTTACTCCAAGAATCATGCAAAGTAAACAAACTGCCTTTACTACTCGGTCATCAGACTTTAAAAAAAAAAAAAAATTCCAGACTGCGCTCCATTAAATGTTCCCAGAGCCATACTTGGCTGTCCTGGCCCAACGGCACCATATCTGGTTGATCAACAGCTCTGCCCGAATCGTAGAGCATGGGAGCTGGGCTGTGAGACAGGGCCAGCCTTAGGTGCTTTCTAAACAGACACACACCCCTAGGTACATTAAAATAGGCTACTGAACTTATGTCAGAAATAAACTAAAGCAAAGGCAAACATGCAAAACAGTCATAGCAAGCTGTCTCCAAAAAAAAAATTGCAGTTTGTTTATAATAAAACATTACACTTCCTTTCTTTTCTTCTCTTTGGTCTAGAGCTGTGACCGTAAGTAATACTAAAGGGAAAATAAAAACAGAGACAACTTTGTAAGATGAATAGACCAAAAAGTCACTATGTATTTCTCCAATATGTTTTTAAGTACATGTCAATCTATACCCCAAATACTTTTATTTTAAATTAACATTCTGTGAAAACACCTCAAGTGCCTAATGCTGCTTGTGATTCTAATGGAGTGTCTGAACGTGTCAGCTGAAACTGTACTATTGATTTGTTACCTTTCCTTGGTTGAGTCTGTTTCTCTGCTAGCTTTCTGGGTTTGAGCATTTCCTGGGCCAGGGGCTGTGCTAATCCTCTGAAAACACTGTTTCTTTTCATCATCACAACTCATCTTCTACGATGGATCCCCTAATCACTTAGATAAGGAAAAAGAATGAAGTACTGAAGCCTGCCCATGGCCACACAACAATAGTGACAAGCTAGCCCAAGTCTTTGTACTCTGGACAGTTGCTTTACAATATCATGAAGGCACTTCCTGATCCTTAATTTCTTCTGTAAAAGTACTGGTTCTCAGAGGCATGCTCCTCTACATTTTGACAAAATACTAAACAGGTAATCTCTGAATCTCCACCTATTCTGGTCCATCACTTTACATAAAAATGATTGGGGAATGGAAGCAACTAGGAAAAAGTAAAAGGCTATCAAGGGAAAAGGCTGTCTAGGTTTAATCGGAAAATGAATTTCAAGAAACTTGATAATCCTTAATCATTATAATCAATAGTCTTATGCAATGTCCATACCACCCTTCACGTAATTAATAATATCACTTAGGAATCAAAGATTCAGGTTTTATAATACCAAGAATTTACAAATATCTTAATTTACAACCTAAGATGATAACGGTCAAACACTTGGTATTCCAACAGGGGGGAGGTGGAGAACGCCCTGCCAAGATGGCCATAGGGGTTAAACATTTCTCATTTCCAGAGACACGAGAACTGACTGGGAAAGCTATCTGGAGATCTCAAAAGTCTAACAGCATTCCTGTACCCACATTTTACTTGCCATGACTAACGGCCAAGCTAACAACTTTAAAAGTCTAAATAAAGAAGGCTCACCTGTTAACATAAGTACATATACAAATGTAAAATCATAGGTACAGCATTTTAGAAAAGAAAATAGTTTTACATATTAGTTTTAATTAGAAACATCCAGAAAAAAAAAATGTTAGACATTGGTTTGTCATGATACCTTCCCTAAAGTGTACAACTCAAGGCACTGGAGATGAATGAAATGGGCAAACAACAATATAAATACAAAACCAATTCTGAAATAATAGAGAAAGTTCTTCTGTAGTTGCACTGGTATTGTGGTTCTGATTCTGCTGTCCTGCCTATCAATGGATGCAAGAAGTTAGAAAAAGATACCATGGGAAAGAAAAGGAGATCGCTTTGGGTAAAGCAATTCACTGCCTTTAATTTAAACTCCACAGTATTCCCACTTACTTATCAGAAGCCACAAAAATGACAGAGACAAAAATTTCTGTGGTCAGCCAAAACAGTCAAAAAACCAGAGAATAAGCTTTAAAATGACAAATGTCTCAGCACTCACTAATCATAATAATAATATATGAATATACATATATATGAATGACTAGGCACTAGAGATGTAGTGACTGGGTGTTTGCCTAACATGGATAAAACCCTGAACATGATCCCAGCAACCAAAAAAACAAAAGGTTAAATTGAAAATATCCCAAATAAATTAGCAGAAGAATTTGGCAACAAGAGTGCTGGGAGAGAGGAGAAAATGGGACTGAAGTCCAGACAGAATTCCTGAATGTGCTAATGGTCATGAGGAGACGGCAAGAGGTAGAGAGAGTTGTCACTGCTAAAGCTATGTTTATGAGAAAACAGGATGCTAACTTACATGTGCCACAATCTCAGCTCTTTAAATTACACAGTATGTTTGTATATATACTCCAGGAATCCAAACTAGTAACAAAAGCTATGCTTATACCTCAAAGACTGGAACATATACTATAGCATTGCAATTCAGTTAGCAGTGGGTTCTAATATTTGAGAAGTTCATTTTCCTGAATCAGTATAAAACCTTCATTTTCTCATGTTCAAGTTGTAGAGCAAAGTTCTCAAAAAATAAATCATATTCTCAGAAGAAGAAAAAAAAGAAAGGCCCTGATAGAAACCTCATAGACCAGCAACTTAGTGTCTGAATCTCCATTATACTCACATAACCTTAAGCAAGAACACGCTGTCTGAATTTCCTCACCTATAAGCAGCACCTACCCCAAAGCTCCCCATGACAACTAAATAAAAAGTAAAGTGCTTCCATCCTATCTGACAAAACTTGTAGGGTTACTAAGTACAACACGATTTCTAATCCTTCAGTTCACTGAAGCACACTTGACCGCTCATGGTTTCCCCATGGTGAGCACACAGTGCTGCAGCGTCAGCATCAGCATCAGCAGGCCTGGAAAAGCTTGTTAAGTGTCTACTCTGAGGGCCTCCTTTAAAGGAGGACCTGCACCTGAGTAGGATCAGCAGGGTAGTCTCAGTTTGTTAGGCCTCCTCCAGACAACACTAAGTAAGGCAAGGGTCCAGCTGCCCAGTTCTCAAACTGAGCAGAGCATCCAGTAGCTTTCTACTAATCCCTCATTCTGAGGGACTCAAGAGCCCAGAGGGAAAAAAAGTGAACCTAATTCTACTTCTAAACACAACTTTCCACATGTGGAGAAAAACATAGACCCCTTACCCCTGCAGTTTACCCACAATGACCAAGCACTTGCACAACGGTCTCCTGAAAAATACTTTCTCATTGTTACTTGAGGCATCCTGCAAATTGTGACACCACATAATGATATCAGCTACTAGCTTGTCCTCCGTGCTATCGACAGTTTCTCATCAGATAAGGTTTCCAGATGCCTTGAAGGTTTTTTGCTTTTATTTGTCAGTTGTGATTATAACCATTACGTTCTTATACATGCATGTCTTTCCACTCTGTGAAGATGGGCACATACAATCTTCCCCTCCCTTCCCTCTCCTCACACTGCCTCTAAGTTCATAGCACCACATCTGCATGATATTCCTGAAACAGGATCCAGTGGTGATGAGCAAGACTGAGTTTGTGAGACATGATGCTGCTGAGGAAAGTCATGTTGCTGCTAGCATGTTTGAGACGCTCACAAGTAACTCTCCCCCTCGCTGCAGACTCTCACCAGCAGAGACCTCAAGCTGACGGGTAGACTTTTGCATCTAGTCCTCTTCTGATGCTTCAGAGCACTTTCTTACTGGTGAAATAGTGTTCGCCTGTGATTGCCTGTTTTTCCTCCTCTTCTCTTGCATGGTTACTGATTAAAGAAAAATGTTTCTGGAGGTAGGATACTGTCACACCAAAGAGGAATTCGAGGTGTGCTTATCGGCATGCACGGTGACGTGCAGTGCAGAGCTGCTGCCACGGTCAGCAGTGGAGGGAGGGCTGACCACTAACCGCTTCCTCTGCTTTCCCCAGTCCAGAACTACCTCATCTAGTTGGCCTGCACTTACCTATGCTTACACCTTTAAAGCAGATCTGTTCTTAACTGAAACTATGTTCTACTGTTTATTCACACCTATATGGACCGTTTTTTCTCATATATGTCCTGTGAGTACTGCCCTAGACCCTAAATTTTCAACGGAGCTCAAATCTGGAGCCTTCCCTTTGAATGATAGCTAGCAGAGCTGTGTAAGCAATCAGGTGGTTTGTAGTTTTACGACGGTCTGGCCGATGCCTTGTAAGAGACTACATGGAAGAGAATGCCTACCACAAATTTATCACTGAAAGTTAAAGAATATCAGAAAGAGTATCAAAAAGCAAGTTAATACATTGGGCACAGAATCTGTATATAAACCAGTACTTGTTTTTGACTAGGAAGGCTCAAAAAAAAGAAAAAAAAAATACTGGCTCTGTAAGGTGAGTCTAGGACAAAAAGAATAAGTGGAAAGAGAAAAGAGGACCCCTTCAGAAATAAGCAATGGCATAAGCCCACACGGGGCCAACAGGGGAGACAGTGAACCAAACACAAGACAGGAAACCTTAAAATTCCCTTCCCATGAGGCTGGAATGGATGAGCTCAGCTCCCACCTCGTCCTCTCCTCCACACGAGCTTTATTCTTACAGGCTCAGACCCCTTTCCAGGAAGCCCAGTTGACTCAGAACCCAAAAAACTGGTAAGTCTGACAGAAGAATTACATATTAAGATGGTCTGAGAACATGAAACAGAGAAACTACCCATTCACTATGCTGCATCATGAACATTTGAGGTAAAACTGTGACACAAAGTGTCAGCAATGTCATATACTCTCAGTGAGTATTAAATGTAAGAATAATCAAGTACTACAGGAAGTCTAAACGTGCATTCACAGACTATAAAAGAGCACGCCTGGGGTCTTTGAAAGGCAGGGTCGGCTGTGGATGTCAGACCTTTGATCAAAACTCCAAACTGTGAAAACGGTCAGAGACCAACAGATTTAGAAGCTCAGCTTTATGAAATTATGCTCATTAAAAGTCATTTGAATGTTACTGTATCCATGTTCAAGCTCAGTAGGACATTTTATCATGTACCCTTATCACAAAAATAAGTAAACATTACAGATGTCCAAAATGCCGTATAATTGTTTGATATTGATTTACCATCATTCACTTTAGACATTGCTCATAAAACTAGAGGTAATCGATTATTAATAATAATCAATTCTGAACTCCAGAAAAGGAGTTTGATTTTGGGAATCAGCAGTTTCAAACATTTCCAAGCTATGATTCTATTCAAACAGCAAATTTTAA
Source organism: Grammomys surdaster (assembly GCF_004785775.1). Classification (NCBI taxonomy): domain Eukaryota; kingdom Metazoa; phylum Chordata; class Mammalia; order Rodentia; family Muridae; genus Grammomys; species Grammomys surdaster. The sequence goes on from NW_021604617.1 coordinate 10,592,504, forward strand.
GATGCACATAGCATCTCAAACAGACACCAGGGGAGCAGCTCTCACTCCAGAGAGAATGAAGGGAAGGACTTCTTGAGGCTGGGGATGAAATTCCTATTGCTCCAGTGAACACAATTTGAATGCACCAATTTTAAGATCAGAGTTGCCACTAACACCTTTAGAAATAAATAAACATGTTTCTACTTAATAGTGGTGCTATTTCCCCGAGCTCAGTCAGAGATCTTACTGATTCAACCAAATGTTCGGATTTTAATATTTACTGTGGAGATCTAGTGAATGACACTGGTTGCTGACTACACAGCAGTGTCCCATAGGCTTCCGGGGAAGGAATGTTCTCAGGCCTCACCTCCAAAACAGGAGACACTCCTAAAACTTGTTCATGGACTAACTCAGTTGTGTTGAGACAGTAAGTTCACAGTGATGTGCTTTTCCTGCTGCTGTTGGTAGGAAGAATAAAACTTCCCTTCCATTGTAGCATTGGTGAAGGACTTCACATAAGCACTTACACTGTTAACAGTGTGTCTCTATTATTGTAGGGCTTCACTTTGACTCCCTTCCCAGCCCTCTCCTGTTGTGTTAAAATCCTGCTGGAAACAACCCTGACAGAGGCCTCAAACCATTTTTGAAATTAAGATACAAATGATGAAAGTCATTGCTCAATCTAATATCATTAGCTTCCCATTGCACGAGAACAATGGTCCTCAACCTGGGGGTTGCAGCCCTTTGGGGGGGGCGCAAATGACCCTTTCATGGGCTCACCTGAGACCTACAGAGATATTTAAAGTTCATAACACTAGCAACATTACAGTTGTGAAGTAATAACAAAAATAAATTTATGGTTGGGAGTCACCATAAGATGAAGAACTCTACTAAAGGGTGACAACATTAGGAAGGTTGAGACCACTGCTCTAAGATAAAGACCTCGGACTTTCTCTTTTAACTAGTTCATAAAAGTATCTTTTATTCTTCTGAATTGTCATCAAAGAAGCTTACTGCCTCCATCTGCTAACCTAGGCCTAGTCCTGGAAGCTTCTAGCCTCCATGCAATCTAATCTAGGCCTAGCATGCTTTCAGCTTCTGAGACTTACTGCTGAATAAAGTCACCTTTTCTTTTGCTTTCTGAACTCTTACTAGCTGGTCAACTCAGCTGTTCTGGCTCAAAATGCCTCGCCATGCTAACTGATTCACGCTGGCTTTTCTGGAATTGCTCTGCTTGACCTTGAACTAACTCTAGCAATGTCTTCTAAGCTTCTGGCTCCTCATTCTCTTGCTTGTTCTGTCATTACCTGTTTCAAGCTTGTTCTCTCTCCAAACTGTCTCTGTAAAACTCTCCTGGTAAAACTGTCTCCTCCTTTTTAGCACAGGAGAGTTGGGCATTTCCTATTCTGTCAAACTTTTCTCTGACTTTGTCTGCTACTGAGTCATCACTTTCAAGAAGGATGCTTCCTTCTACAAGCTAACATTACTTTTGTTTGAGACTAAAGGAATGTAGTAAGGGCCTGTCTGAATTCCAGCCAGGGGATTAAAGGTGTGTGCTAAGGTTGAGACACAGCATAACTAGAAACAGCTTTTCTTCAGTAAATAACACAATCTCGGAGTTCACAGTATTATCAAATATCCTGCAACACTAGTTCACACTATTCCCATCAGCCCCTAAGACCTAACAAGCTGACTTGTGCAATGTCTGATTGATTTGTTTCTCTCCTTCATTCCTGGTGCCACTGTCTCTCCCCCAGCCAATCCATTTCCCATGGTGCTACTTACCCATTCTCCTCAACCAGGTCAATGCACATCATACCTGACACTTGGCAAACACCTTAGAAAGGTTTCCTCTGCCTAGACAAAGGATTAAATTCCCTAGTCATCCATTCAATTTGCCATATTCCAATATTGATCACCAGTTTTATCAGTATTTTCTTCAAACAAATTTCCTTGCAGATACACCAAGCTACCTGTACCTCACTCCTAGTCCAGGTCTTGGCCATGTGCTCGCCTTCGCTTGTGTACCTGTCCTGTCACCGTCCTCTGAGTTTCTGAAGGTTTAAATAGTACCTATCTAAAGAAAGATCAAATGGCATTATTTCATAAGACCCCCCCCCCCCCCCCCGCTGAAAGCCCTCTTAGCCACCTCTCTATCACCACAGCAGAGCGCTCTCCAGCGCTGGCCACTCTGTGTCTACTGTGGGGAGGACCCTACCTGCACACGTATCTAAGTGTGTTTAATTACTGGTTGGGGAGCCCAGGAGAACTGAAGCTGCAGAATCCATTTGTCTCCTACTGTGTTCTGAGAAAGCTTTTTAAAGGAGCCTACTGTCGAGGAAAAAAGAGTTGATAATGTAATAAGAGCCTCCCCCTCCTGAGCAGCCACAGACACCTTCACAAAGCAGAGCTTAAAGTACACTATGCTATCCACTCCATGAAGACAGAGCTAAGCTTCACACGCCATGAAGACAGAAATATACTTAAGTTACCTGCCTGCCTCCCACATACAAAGCCAGGATTGTACAAAACTAGATATTGTAAGGTCTAATTCTACCCAGGTGACTTAAAACCTGTGTTTTCTGTGTAAATTTTTAATGTCTCTGTACCTAAGTACACATCTATAAAGTAGAAAGGGTAAAACTTGCCTCACGCAATAATCAAGGATCACAGACACATGAAACACATACACACTATATCAGCAACATAAGCACACAAGAGTCCCTATGCCCCGTCCTCTTACATATCACCTACCCTCATGCCTCCAGAATACAGGAGCTCAACAAAATATACTGAATGTGGGTGGTTAGATGAAAGACAACTGCTTAAATAAAAAGAAATTTGCTTTAATTAAAAACAAATTTGATAAGTTACAGGAAAACAAGACAGGCTAAAGAGATTATATGAAAAAAAGAAAAATATTTTTTAAATGACAATTATGATTGTAAACAAAGAAGAGTGGTAGGCATGTTGTAGAATTTAAAAACAATACATGTTTTCAATTTTAAAAAATCTCACAAAATCTGAGTTTATGACCTAAGAAGCTACTATTAAATTAATCATTACATTAGGTAGACAATGTGATAACACTCAGTAGTCGAGGATAAATGGAGATAAATTAACCTATAGTGAAGAACTGTTTTTAAATAAAGCCTATCTCACTGATTTACACTTCTGAAATGTCTGAAATGTCTCAGCTTTCTTTTAAAGCTATATCTCCATGTTTTCTCACATTACAGACGTGAAGCTTTACTGCTGTATTTACAATCCTTGGGTAATAGATGTGCACAAAAGAAATACAAGGACAGAAAATGAACCCTTTATGTTTCCAGATTTTAAAAACCGTGTTTGCATATGAAAAAACAGTGCACTTCAATAACTACAATCACCTGAAACTAGAACACCACTCAGATATGCTCCATCTGCAGCTCTCAGAACATCTGACCTCAGAGTAGAACCTTGAATACTTTACCTGGGTTAATAAAAATAAATGTAACAGGCTATACTTTCCATACATTTTAAAATACTAGCATCCTAGGAGAATGCACATGGCAGAAAAATTCAATAAGAAACCATAATCCTATGTGACTGCCTTACATGGAGAAGGGTGGTGTTTTTCCAAACAAACCATCAAAGCAAGGTTAAAGCAGGATTCGCCAAGTTTACCTCATAATGAGGACTACATTAGAATCTTCCTCTATTAACTTCATAAAAAATGTAAAACCTCACTATCCCATGAAAGCTAAAACACTACACAACAAAATGACACTGCTTAAAGATGGAAGTAAAAAGGGATTGCAAAAGCAGACGTAGACTTATTAAGACTGTACAACATCTAACTATCATTAAGTCTCAGTCACTGTTGTACTGCTGTGAGGGGACACCACAACCAAAGCAACTCTTACGGAAGCAAGCACTGAATGGGGGGCTCAGATAGCGTCAGAGGCTTGGTCCACTATCATCATGGCAGGGAGCATGGTGCTGGAACAGCAGCTGAGAGCTACATCCTGACCAGAGAGAGAGGCAGACTGGGCTTGGCATCGGTTTTTGAAACCTCAAAGCCCACCCTCAGTGACACACCTACTCAGCAGAGCTTCGCTCGCTGGTGACTAAGCGCTCATACACATGAGCCTGTGAGAGTCATTATTATTCAAACCACCATATTCGCGTACACCAATTTTTGAGAAACTAGACTGGATAATTTTTTAAGTCATGCCTCTTGTACGTATCGGGTTTCATTAATCTAACGTGCTCATCTTTCGATAACCATTACAATCCTAGTATTTCTGTGTAATCTCTAAACTAATCTAAAAACTAGACAAAGTGTTATCTGTCAGTAATGTAAATAAGGAAACAAAATGATTAATATTCTAGGTCCATGCAACGCACAATTAATTCATGTTGCTAGTATCCTCTCTTATTGGAATGAATTTCTCCTGATTTGCCTTTTAAACAAAGATCTTTGCTTTAAACTAATTTTAAGTAAAACTAGAAGGTGACTCAGATACACTCTATTTTCAAAGGTTTCACATGTCATAGGAAAAACAAGTCTAGAGCCAAAACTGCAATCAAAAGTAATGCCACAGCCATAACACAACAGTGTATGTAATTAGGTCCAAGACTTTAATGTACAATACTGTAAACTCCCAAGAACATGGTCCCACAAAAGCCGTAGTAAGTCTAAAAATGAGACATGGAGTACTCCTAACAGTTGGAATGTGAAGTACATCCATCAGAGTAGGGATTCTGAATGCTGTACTCACCGCTAGACAGACAGAGCCATCCCATAATAAACAATCAATTTTTTGAATGAACAAACAAAAAGTACTAGGAATTAGTATACAAGAATATTCTAAAACAAATGTGGTCTACCACCTGTTTGTTATAATCTAAGGATATTACCCAGTATAGTAAATCACCTGCCTTAGATGAGTCCAATGCACACCACTGAATTCCACTTTCATCACAGAAAAGCTACGTACTTCACAGAGCAATAGCAAACAAAGCTGGCTACCCAGAGGCGCTATGTTGGACTAAATGTTAAGATTTTAAGTGAGACGAGAGGGACAGGGGATGGAGAGCTAACTTCAAAGTAAAGAATTACTAATAAAAATAATGGCTGGCTGATGAAAACTGCTAAGTATATCACTGTGTTTGTTAAAGAAAGCCTATGGAACATGAACACAGCAAAGCTTGCAGGGTAAAGGTGCTTCTGTCACCTCCATTTTAGGTTCTAATTGTATAAAATTTAAGACATTCCAGTAATGTCTAAATGAATGAGGCTTCAGAGTGATCTATAATAACTGATAATAGGACTTAAAGCAAATGAAAAGATGATGCCTGGGATTAATGAAAATGCTTTCGATGGTATATACCATTCATCGTTTTAAATGAGTTCAATACTGCAGTGCCATCTCAAATATGCTAGCAGGATGAAAAACTAAATGAATGCTGACAGTTTAAAAAATAAAGAAAAACAAAAATTGGTCAAATGAACACTAATAGCAGAGACAGCTGAAAGGAGTGGAGAGTTGTATTCAAAACCCCAGGCATTAAGTCCTGAGCTAACTAAAGAGTACTGGACAAGGCAGCTCTTCTCTACAGCTCCATGAGTCAATAAAGGACTGACCTAACCAATTCCTAAGACACTCAGATTTCCATTCAGTCAAAATAACTGACACTATTAAAAACTGTTTCCTTTGTCTCTGAACACCAGATTACTGGTCCACAATTTAAGAAGGAAAAAAAAGTGCTAAAATTCAGTTCTATTCTTATAATCCAACAAAGTCTAATTTAACAGGCAGTCACTTGTACAGAGTTCCATTGAGCAGGTACCATCTATGCAAATGATTTATACGCATTATCTGACTTATCCACCTTAGAGATGGATACTGTTCCTGGATCTTATAACACTGCAGGAAACAGTTGGAGTCTGCCCTATTTGCCAGACTTTACTATGCCTCCTCCTCTTCCCACCATCCACATGGCATCTGTAAATATAGCTCTGTCAAGAAAGCAATGAAGAGGGCTTAGGTAAATCAGAACTCTAAATGGAGAAAGCCACACCACACTTAAAAGTACTTTCATGCACCTAAGACAAAACCCAAAAGCAACGTACTTAAGAGGAAACACACACACACACACAACTGAAATGAAGCAGTTGTTTGAGTTGCTCATATGGAATCATGGTCTAAGACTCCTGTTTCCTTCCTCTTCTACTTGGAAACTTAAGATTACATCTGTTGCCTCTCCCCTGGAGGCTGTCCTCCCAAACACAATGTCAGTATCACCACAACATTTACCAGACACCTACAAGATGCTAGCTAGGGCACATCAGGAAAAGGTTTAAAGCCCCAGGGTGAAGACAAACACAGCACTGTCGCAAAGTACAATGAGGCCTTTTGTGGGAATATTACCAGGCCTTTCATAAGTATAGTACCCAGTGTCAGATGCACACATGGGACAGCATAGGAAATCAGAGCAGACCTCAAGGAGAACAGCTCAGGCCGCTGACCCTTTAAGCTCCGCCGAGCACTGCTCATGCTCTACATAAATGTACAGTGCGCTGAAATCTCCAATCCTTTCGCACACTATGGGTCCAAGTTGACCAACTCAATTGTGTTTTAGACCTCACCCCTAGTCTGGACCCTCCTACATGTCAAATTAATAGCTTCCTATTACATTTGCCCTTTATATTCCCACGTCAGCCCAGTTACCGTGGCTGCCCAGTCCTATGCCCAGCACACAGTGCAGCTATAGGAAAGGAACAGCACCTGCCTCCGCTGAGTGGCAGAAGGCTTATGCCGCAATTCCCATCGGCTCTCTGCCCACCTCCTTTGCTGGCATGACAACTCTTCACAACTCTCACCAAGCTTCCTGTCTCCCATCACTGCCAGCGACCTGGCCTATGCCTGCTAGGGCGTAAGACAGTGAGATGTCCCTAATGAGAACAATAAATCAGCAACCACCAAGGGGTGAAAACAATAAAACTGCAAATAGATACGTTAAAAACAAAAAAGAAAATTAGTACAATTTATCATAGAACAGACCTCACGTGACCCCTCGGTAGCACCCTAGAGTGTCAGCAGAGGAAGCCCATTGAACTGTAGCAAACTACACCTGGTGTTTTATCTGTGTAAACTCCTGCATGCTACTGACCTACAGAAGAGAGACGTTCACTGGACTGGCCAAAAGAAGACACATTATCACTTTTCTTATGTTTAAAAATGAATATCATAAATATACTCAGTCTCTGAATTCCATTAAATGGACACTGATATATATTACTCCATTAGTCAGAATGCAGTATTATAGATCCATTTTTTAAAAACTGAACTGGCCATTTAAAGCTGATCATTTCTGCCATTCAAAAATAAAATCCCTACTGTGATTTAAAGTTAAGGTGATAAATCGGCTGGATTTTTGCATACTGCAGTCACAGCACAATTCTACACTCAAGCAAGAAAAGCAAATATGAAAGAAAACTGAGAAGGTTTTTGGTCTCTAATCATATACTAGTTAAGCATCCTACTCATTAGTCTGCTTGTTTTTACTGTTTCTATCAGGGGTTGTTTCAAATAAACCCTCTAAATGTGAAATTACTTCATTAATCAACTTTAAAAGTAAAATGGATTGCAAAGACCCATGTCTGAAATCTGAGAATACAGCAAAAAAAGCATAAAAAGAAATAAAAAATAAAAGCCCTTAAAATTTGCACTTAGAATTTGTTTTGGAGCTCGTTGAAATGATTCCTAAAAATTCATCTGGAAACATAAAAATATGAAGGAGCCAAAAATATTTTAAAAAGAAAGCTTATGTGGACAGATTTGAACTATAACACCAAATATTAAAACACATTAAGAAGCTATAATAACTACAGTAATGCAGTGCTGGCAAAGCAAGAGACTGCTCAGTGGGACAGAGCAGAGCGGCAATAGGAGTCACTCCTATCTGATAAAGGTGGATGCCAGCTGGGAGGGGAGGGAGACTTAGGGAACGTGTGCTGGTGGAGACACTAGCAAACGGATTAAAGCAAAACTGCCTACACTTAGAGCCCTCTCTGACAACACAAAACAACAACAAAGTAGACTAAATGTTTAACTGGGGAAACCGAACCTGAATCCAGGAAAGAGTGTACGGATTGTGGGTAGAGATTGAGAGGACTTCACGTCAAAAGTAGACACAAGACTGCGAAACTGACTAAGCCACATTTTTAAAGAAGGAAAATTAACACACTGTTAAAACACTAGATAATCCTCGAAGAAACTGAATGCCGGGTAGAAGGCGATGCCAAATGAGATCCACAAGATGGGAAACTTCTGCAATATTAGAAGTCCCTAATGAACTACAGGAAAACAAGATGGCAAAACCTACAAGATGGCAAAACCTACGCCAACAATGAGAACATGTAAGCACATACACACACACACATGCACACTCACACACACACACACACACACACACACACACATGCACACACACACATACGAAATGTAAGTGACCAAAATATGTTGAAACTCGGTGGCCAAGCTGTCAGACACCATGTCTCTACTGTTGTCAATGAGAGGTAGGCTGGAGGTGGGAGGGTGCTCTCAGAATGAGACAGACATGTAAATCAGTCCAGCTTCCTTGGGGGAAAACATAACAGTTAGTACCAAAAAGGGCATTAGACTGAAAAATTCTTCTTCTTTGAATTTAAGGTAATAGGTACAAATATTTTATTTCATATTTTTAATAATATTGGAAAACCTAGAATTAACAGTAGGGATCAGTAAAGTTTAAGAACACACAAGTTATTCATAATATACTAAGGAGGGAGGGAGTCATTACAAAAGCACAATAATAACAAAATTTTACTAAGAACTATTATAAAAGGAAAAAAAAATTAGAAAGGCTGGAGAGATGGCTCAGCAGTTAGGAGCGCTGGCTGCTCTTTCCGAGAACCCAGGTTAGATTCTGCACCTACCTGGCTGCTCACAATGTCTGTAACTCCAGTTACGGGGGATCCAGCACCCTCTTCTGGCTCCTTCCAGCACCCAGCAAGCAAATGGTACACAGACATACAGGCAGACAAAATGCCCATACACACGCAATAAAATGAGCAGGAACCAGCCGCCACACAGTCACAGCCCTGGTGTACAGCCTGCCCTTGGCCTTGGTACAGATTACAGCAGGCTGTCTTGCTTCTCTGCCTGTGTGATCTTCCTGCCTCCTTGAGCTTAGGTAACTTGGTAGCTGTTCCATTTCTTTTAGGGATGGAGGCCTTTCTGCTGCTTGTTAGGGTAACCACTCAGTATTAACAGAACTGTACAACTTTCATTGTAATTGACAACCAGATACTTGTCAGTGATATCAACACTTGGAAGAACACTAAGTAGTGTTTCCCAGTAAGAGAGCTTGCAATCCAAAGGCCAACAACTTACTACCTGTTAGTTAATATGGAAAATGGCAGTTGCAGGACTGAAAAACAGCAAAACAAACAGCCAGGAGACAGCCACAGTAAGGATTTAGAGTGAAATCTTCCCAGCATGCAGGGACTAAGTCTGCACTTCCTCATCTGAAAACTGCACCCAACCAAGGACTGCATGTCCGATACAGATTCCATTTGTATACAATCTAAAGCCTGAAGTTTTTTAAGTAATAGGAAATTAGCAAACTTAAAAGGACCCCTTCGTTTGGCTCTAGCTCCCTTTCTGAGGTGAAATTCATAAAGGGAAAACTCAGCCTCTCAATGCTGAATGTACTGTTAGGAGCGGCCTCTCCCTCAGGTCTGAAATGAAGGGAAAGTGCACACTTATTCCAGAGTCACAGCCAACAATAACCTTTACATTCTGAATACAGCTTAGGTAGATCGCTTGCAAAATGTGTGCAAAAGTATTTAATACAAAGTGCTGAATTTAGTTTTTCTTTTCTTTTTCCCAACTTTCTTTAAATGGTCTTAGGTCTATTAGGTACAAATACCAGCCACAACCACTCCAAAGTTTCTGTTTTCTTTTTACACAGAGCTGGTTTTATAACTCAGAGGTCAACTTCTGCAAAAGCTAGATAGTAAATATTTTCAGCTTCATAGTCACATGGTATTTGCCACAAATAGCTAGCTCTGCTATGTAGCACCAAGACAGCGGTGAGCAATGGCTTAAAATGAAGGAGCATCACTGAGGACCAGGAAAACATCATTCACTGAAACAGTTACATGGGTGTGCTGATTCACGCTGTGCACGATCTGGTGTTCACCTACTGAGTTATATATTCTTTTTATAAGTTCTATGAGATTACTTTAAAATACCATTTTTAATGAATATTAGGAAAAAAGGTCAAATGAAACTGTGAAAGAATAATTATTTTTAAATTTAGATAAAGGATACATGGGATTTATTATGTTACAATTTTAAGAATCTGAAAGTATCCAAATTAGCAAATAAAAAAAAAACACTAAGTAGATCGATTTAGTGTTACAGAAAAAAATTATATTCATCATATTTTAAATATAATTAACGTACCATAACAGAAAAGTGATTAACAAAAAGTCCATTACACTATAATGAAAACTTAAATATATAAATATATAAACTCTTTAAGTTCTCCATAATTTAAAATATAGGCAGGCTCACAAAATTCAGATTCTAAATTAGTGCTTTTCCCATCTTAGCAATCACAAAGTGTTATCAGTTTTTAGTTTTAGAGCATAATTTTTATATGAAATAGATTATATTTCACATGTAATTTTATTAATTTTCAAATGAAGGCCTAAATTTTTATTTCTCAGTTTCAAACTCTAAAAGCTCAATATCTAAAGAGGTTCTCCAAGCTCCTTAATAATGAAGAATATAAAGAGACGCTGAAAGCCGAGTCTGACACTACGATGTCAATGCTTTCTTTTTTTCCCCAAACTGGTTAAATAGTCATGTACTCCTTTAACACTGTAATGGAATGAGACATGGGGGAAAGCTACAATCAGCTACAATTGGGATGTAAAGTTAATTAATTAATTAATTAGTTAGTTAGTTAGTTTTTAAAATACTTTCACTGTTCAAAGTTTCTTTGAAGTATGTCTCCTGAGAAACTATATGTGATCAAACTTATCAAGACTGTGCTTTGAAGGATCATTACCATACAGAGTTAACCCGGTAAAAAGGCGATCAATACACACATGAGGAAGGCATTGAAACTTTCCACAGAAACAGTCTTTTAAACTGCCTGATAAATCACTGGGAAAGAAGTGATACTGCCTTGTCACCTCTTCTTGAAAGAGCCCTGTCTCCTGAAGCACCCACTCAGAACTCGGTCCTTCCAGGGCTCCCTGTCTGCCACCCCATCCAGTTCAGAAGGCAGTCTCCCTCACTGCAAGCTGACAGTCACTGGCAGGAAGAATTCTTAAACAAATGTGCAATTCCTCAAAGAGTCAACACATGTGATTTTCTTATTAATGCTTTGCACTCCTTACAACAATCTGAAATGCAATGGTTCAAATATTAGCAAAATTTAAAGCTACTTTGAAGCAGGCTCACAGAATTAGGAAAATTAAGAAAGACTGCAAACTCCTCTGAACACATTTTGACTCTCCACAGAAAGGAGAGCCAGCAGGACTCCATTTTCAAATACAGCGCGCCACCGGAGCACTTTAGCCAGGTCTGCCTGTCTTACACGGAGCTATTTAAATGTTATGAGATTATTTTACTTTTGTTTAAATACAAATCACATTAAGCTAAGGTTTATACGTTTTATTTCAGTTTCCTTCTTCAACATTAATCAGATTAAAGCGGCAACAGTAACAGTGTGTAAAGGCATACTCACAGCATGCTCTGCAACTCGGCTGCAAAGCTTATAGTCTTCCCTGCATTTCTTCCACTACTTGAAGTGGCAGTAGACATCGGGCTAGCTGCAGTATTGTTCATCTAGATGAAAAGGAAAAAACAAAACTTTCACGATTGTTTAGATACAAAAAGTACACAAAACAGAGGCAATTTTGAATTACCTCAAAAAGTATAGAAACTTTCAAATTTCTGATTAATTTCAGTTTTGTATAAATTCAGTTTCCTTCTACTCAATGTCTTTATTCAATGAAAAATAGTACATTGGGGGAAAACTGCTTAGTTAGTTCAGGTATCAAACAACTGCCTATGTGACCACTACACATTCAGTACCTACTTGACAGTAAGTAAGAGAGCTGGAACACTCTTTAAAAACTACTTTGGCATAGCTCCGTAGTTCTCCAGAGTGTGGCACTCCACCCAAAGATTCATTAGCAATTCTTCAGGGAGGGTCCAGTAGCCCCTTAACACACGTCCCCCCACTTTCATCCAGACCAAGGAAAACAAAAGTCACTAAGAGAGCTGGAGAGTTGGCTGTGGGTACAGTGCTTTCCAAGCACAAGGACCCAAGTTCAGATCCCAGCACACCCATGAAAACTGGCTCAGCAGCAACTCCTGTAACCCAGCACTGGAGGAGAGAGAGGCAAGTTGGATCCTGGCTGTTCTCTGGCAAGGAAGTTTAGCTGAAACAGAGAGCACTAGGATGTGAGATGGCTTTGAGGACAACTTATCCTCCATCACTATAAAATAATAGAACTGTCTGTCGCTATAGTAGGCATGACACACATATGTAATCATTACTGAACACTGGAAGCACCTGGGACAGGATGTCGCGCCTTCTTTGGATATTTTTCAAACAGAAATTCTGAGTAAAGTGAATAAGTTAGTAAGGCAGGTTGTAGAGTTAGTGCTACATAAAGGGGTGGGCTGCTCACACCACTGCAGAAGGCGAAGCACAGGCAGAAAACAGAATTTTCTATGGTGACATCTGACCTGAAGATGCTGGGGAAGCTGAGTTAAGCACAGCCTATATTAACAGAATACAGAAGACCTCCGCCTGGAGATACCTTCCCAAGTAAAAGCAAGCAGCTCAATCCTATCATGGCCTCTCTGAAGCCTAGAGAAAACACTCTCCCACTTTGCACATCTCACAGATAGAGCTCATCATCTCCTTGGGCGTCCATGTCGATGATTAGCTTTCCCCACACAGTTCCTGGCAAATCATACAACGTCTACAGAGTGTGGCTGTCTCCTGAGGACCTCTGGCTGATTGTCAGACTCTCAGTAATGAAAGAAAACATGTTTCACCTGATTTCTGTGAAAGCTATAAGATGAGGTGAAAAAGAAAGCCTTGCATAAAGATCTGATTTCAGTGTTTGGCTTCAGGGGCCTGGGTTCGAGTCCCAGCTCTGCCCCTTTGTGAGGTCTTTAGAGAGGTTACTTCATTTTTCTTTGCTTCCATTATCCTGTTTCTAAAACGTGAACAGTGGCCCTACTTCTTAAAAACTATTGTGACAATTTAAAACAACCTTGATACAGTAAGTACAATAAATGTTAGCTATTAAAAAAAAAATCTCTAAAATACCCCTAGAGCTGACAACAGCTTTAATATCAATTTAGAATACCTTTACTTCAAAAATGCAAGTCTGTAAATAGGTTCTTTAATTAAGAGAACTAAAGATTTCAAGGGCTATTAAACATTTTATAAAGTCCTTAGACACCAACTGCTAGACACTCTACCTAAATATCCATCTCATCTATAACTCTTCCTGTACTCCATGATGTGTAAGAAGATAAGAAATGAACTTCCTTCCCCTCCTGCTCTACCACTACGGCCTTCTACAAACTCATCTTTCGCACCCAGTTCATTCTCCATATGGCTGTCAAATTCACTTTCATAATATGTCCTCTTAATCTGACCAAACGTGTGGACTATGATCAAGCTGACCAAGGGAATCTAGATAAGGGTCCCACCTCATGGACAGGACCCATGAAAGAAGGCTACAGAAAAAGCTACTGTATCAGCTGCCTGAGATGGGTCATTTTCCAGAAGGTGATGACACAAAGATCTACAGCAAATAGTGCTTTCATTATAGCATAATAAGTATGCACACATACTTATATGTGATTATGTCTAAAATACCCCAATACTCCTCTGACTTATGCTCAGTGCCCTAGACCCTAGGCTAGAATTAAAAAGAGCACAGACAAGTAAGAAGAAGAAGAAAAAAAAGCTTCATTTAAACTAAACCTATGGCCCAACATAAAAAAAAAAAAAAAAACCTAATGCTAAGAAAGGCTATCACTTTCCTTTAAGCCTAAATTTATTCTGTTTCTCACAAAGCCTTTTGAAATAATTACTATTTTTTATAAACAAAATAAGAAAGCTATCTATGGTCCCTTGTTCCGTTTTGTTTTTGAGACAGTCTCATGTATTCTGAGATGGCAATGAACTTGATAAGTAGCCTCCCTGCCTCCACCTCCTACATCCTGGGATTCCAGGCATGTGCCATCAAACTCCAATTTGAAACTTGGATAAAAAAAAATAATAAAAATTTTAAAACATACACACACACACACACACACACACACACACTCCCCAGCCCATGACTAGGGGAAAATAGGAACCACAGATTTCTACAAACAGAACAGTCTTCCTTTTTCAAGAACCTCCCCCAGTGTTCTCCAGGTTTCAACACAAAGCCTAGAGAAGTGTTAACCTCAAGGATCTGAATTTGAGGTGACCCATTTCACATTTGATATGCATACCATTCTGTGGGATTATACTATGGCCAAAACTTTTAAGTGAGACACTGTTGAAACAATGTATCCCTTTCTTCAGTTTCAAATCTACCACCTTGTTTAACTTGCTAAAGAGGACATAGTTCATAGAGCAAATTTATACTAAGGTAGGCCAGGCCCTAGGTTTGATGCCCAGCTTTTTTTCAGTTGACTCTCCATTATAAATGTTTTGAGTATTTATTGTTAAGAGGTAGAGTTCACATCCAAATTCATCAGAACCATGATCAGCCTTTCTCAGACAAGTTACTTCATTTCTAAATCAAACAGGTGAATAACATTTTTCTTGACATGATGAGCTGATAGCTCATTAGACTCTTCAAACTAATTCTTTCCTGTACCCACATTTTGTTTGATGATTTAGATAATTACTTCTTTAGACATTAACTTCTTTACACATCAAAGTCCTATCATTCCAATGCTTTATTTCCTTTCTTCTAGACATTTTTTTAAAAAAAGTCTGTTAAAAGCAGAAGCACTCAAGTCAATTTTCACTAATAAATACAGTTAACATGGAACTGAAAACCTACTGTAATCTTCTCAGTGGGTTAATGTCCTGCAGTTGTTTCGGCTTTCCTAGGAGATGCAGCTGCTTGCCATATTTTACAAAATGAATTCAGATGTGCAGATTGAGACCCAGATCATTTCAACATGCCAGTTTAAACGTGGACTCCAGGAAAAGTTCATTTCTGATTACTACTGCATTAACCAAATCACTATAGCCAATGCTGTGCCACATCTGGAAATTCCCATTCCAGAAAATAAAAATTTATGTTTATTTCATTTAAACATATTTGCATGTGTATGTATAAAAGTATTCATGCATGCAAAATTCCTTTCACTAGAAAGTATTGCTACCAAACACAAAAGGTTCACATTGTGGTGAAAGGTGAAGATGGACATCACAAAAGCAAACCAAGCAAAATGCCAGGCGGAGTCACTGGGTGTCCATTAAAGAACATACTCTTGTTGACAAAGTGACCAAAGATGGCATCCACAAGAAATATCTTTCATCATACACCTCAAAGACTCTGAGTAGTTTCTGTATCCTGGAAGTAATGTCAAAGTCTGGGCTCAGAGTCTAATGACCAACCAGCCATTAAGAGACATAATGAAGGTGACCATATTTTCTACTCTACCACAGGCAAGGAACATTAAGTCAGATTCATGCACTTACTCTACCATCTACAGTTTCAATCCTAATATTTCATAACCTAGACATCTCACATAATCTAAATAAGTTTTTATCATTAGTAACATTTTGTAAAACCCAAAGGCAGGAAAAAAAGTCATAGCTGAGTCAACATTATTACATACTCCACTTTTCTTTTGCTGTTACAAAACAATCAAATTACATCATAATCTAAATTTCTTCTGATATGAAAATTACCAAATGATCAATCACTACAAATGCAAAACCTCCAAAACTGAAGAGTATAAAATGTCTATAGCATGCAGAATAACACAAGTCTTCTAGACATGTGCAAAACAGAGCCCTCGTCTTTGCCAGAATATAGCACAGGAGGTGGCAACTAGTCCAATTCCTGACAGAGTCCTCTTTTCCATTTGAAATCTCATGAGCCAGGGCATTAGTTTCTTTCATTTCAGCATTCTCGCCTTCCATTCAGCCATCCATAACGTTCTGCTTAAATCAAGCACATCAGCTTGAAGCTACACGCATCCCAGCATAGCTAGGGCATCTTCTTAAGATAATGGCATCAGATCACAATGTCAAAGGATTGGATATCTGTAGCTTATAGCATTCAAGGGTTTCTCTAGCCCAAAGGTCCAAACTCTTCCAAATTCCTTCTACAAAACAGTTTCAAAGGCCTACAAGCCACATGGTCAAGTAGCCACAGCAAAAACCTCATTTCTCAAGTATCAGACTCCTCTCTTTCTCAATACTATGACAAACTGTCTGGCAAGAGCAACTTAAGGACGGGTTTGTTTTGGCTCACAGTAGAGGGGATACAGTCAGTCGTGATGGTGAGGTCATGAGAGTAAGCAGGCATACTGATCCACCGTCAGGAAGCCGGTGCTCCAGGTTTGTCATACTAAGAGTCACACCGACCCATGGTCGGGAAGCAGACACAAAGGAATGCTGGTGTTCCAGGCTTTCTTCCTCCTTGCTTTGCATAAGGTTTGGGATGCTATCCTATAGGATGGTGCTACCCACATTGAGTTAAAGGGTCTTCCCTCCTCAGTTAAAGTTCTTCGTAAACACCCTCAGAAACATACCCAGAACGTGTTTCTAAATTATTCTAAATCCAGTCCCACTGACAATGAAACTCAAACATCACAACTGGATAATACTATCTTAATGAATGTGAATTATTTTATTTCCATTCTAAGCTTCTGTCCCATACTGAATCCCTCCTCCAACAACTGTCAGATGACTGCATCTCTTAAATGATATAGAAACAGAAACCCTTCATTGACTTATTTCCCTTCACTCTCTATAAAAAGTAATATGCTCTCCATTCCCTCTTCTTACCATAAAGGCACTGACAATGTCTTTTTTTAAAGCCCAAACTATATGCACTTTGAATTATTTATTCATAATTATTGGGCACTTACTAAAAGCCAAACATTTTTCTATGTCCTCAGGATGTAATAGTGACTAAACAAAACCAGAGAGGGGTCGGGGGAATGCATCACAGGTGAGGAGTAACACTCAACAACAATTTGAATTAGTGCTATAAAAAAAATTAAACAAATGGATTTCAACTACAAGATGACAATTATTAGAAGACCTGAGAAAACCACAAACAGTGACACTCAGGAACCTCTTTGTGAAAACAAGATCCTGAGACCACTGTGGGTACAGTGGAGTAGGTAGAGAATAAAAGCAATCAAAAGTAAGATCCAAGAGTCTCAAGGAGGAAGTATATTACAAAGCCTTGAAGGCTATTGGAGGTGAAATTTTACAGGATGATAATACAAAGCTGTTGAAGAATTTTTGAACTCTAGATTTTTTTTTAAGATAGACAGGGTGAGGCATGAGGCTTCTCTATAAGCAAGGGTGTGACCCAGGAAAGCAGCAGCTACTGAAATTGTATGCCAATGGTTCTGATTAGACAAAAGATGTTAGTATTTTTGATGACTGTAGCAAGTGGGGATAAGAACATATTCGGAATACAGAGATAACTTGCAGGTGAAGTAGACACTGGGTATGTGAGAAGAAGAAAGTGAGGCTGGGGACCCTGGAAACTAACTAAAAATGCTACCAGTGCTACGAAGCAGAAGGGGGGGATGAGAAAAAAATGCCTTCAGTTAAGACCACTTTAAGACAACTATTAGACCCTCGAGAGGAGGGTCCTACAAAGCCTTGCTGGAAGTGTTAAAAGGAAGGAAGGTTGACAAACACATGTCTTACAAGATGAGTGCCATGGTGAGGAGAGTTTAGTTGGTTTGACTTGGTTTGGCTTGCCTTGGTTTAGTTTGATGACAATGTCTTGCCTTATAGAACAAGCTGGCCTTGAAATTCCTATATAGCTCAAGCTAGCCTCAAACTTTCAATCTTCCTATCTCTGCCTCTTAACTGCAGAGATTAGAGGCATGTGTTACCACACCTGACTGAAAATGGTGACATTTAAAGGCCTAACTAACCAGTATACCAGAAGCTATGAGGACCAAGTGATCTCTCAGGTCCACTCTCTCCATCTTTCAGGAATAATTTCTGTCTGTCTCACAAAGGTGTTCTAAAGAACACAATCCAATGGGGAGTCACAAAATCTATTTCAATTTAAAATAAGCAATTTTTATAAAATGGGATAGAGCACTTGCCTTAAATACATGAGTCACTAGGCTGAACTCCCAGAAATGTGGACACACAAGTATGTACACACACACAAGATAACAAGACATTTTCATATCCTTGTTAGCTAATGATAAACAATTACCATTAACTTACAGACATCAGAGCTCTCTGCTACACAGACATGGGAGAATCTATTACATGTCTTTGTCCTCAGCCTCGCATCAGCCTAAGCTTCTATTCCATGTGCCTTTGTGCCTACTCTTTTTAAAATATTTATTCTAAAAAATTATTCTGTACATAAAGTGTACCTAAAATGTGCATGGCTATAGCTGACAATTCATCCTAAAACACACACCATCTATACACTGCAGCAAACTCACTTTTCCAACACTGAAGAAGGCTGTGTTTATGTAAAAGTCAGTGACTGATGGCTTTTTTATCAAGTATGTAGGAAATCTGGCCATTGTGTAACAATCCTAATAGTAAGTGGTTTTGCACTAAACAAGACTTTTTCTTTCTTTCCTTCTTCCTTTCTTCCTTTCTTCCTTTCTTCCTTTCTTTCTTTCTTTCTTTCTTTCTTCCTTTCTCTCTTTCTTTCTTTTTTTTAATGAGTGGATATGTTTAAGCATTACAATTCTCTCCTAGTCTAGAATGTGTTTTAGAAATAGTCAACCTTAGGAGAAACCTGTTATCAGCTAGTATTAAACATGTACAAGTCAACCAAGTATCTGTCGGACTTAAAGCACTACGTGGCTCATGGCAAGAGATAAAGAATCGATGGTTTAGGGCTTTTGCTGTAATAGCTCATAATTTTGTTGTTTTTCTTTTTTTCCACAATCACCTTACCAGGCCAGAATTTCCCCACCACTGATGAGAAAACTAAAAATACTGGTTAAAGGTCTTGAGTCTAATTTTATTTTATTTTTTAATGTATGGCTAGAGAGATGGCCCAGTGCTCAGTGGTTATGAAAATACAGTACCCTTCCAGAGAACCCAAGTTTGGTTCCCAGAGCCCACATCAAAGGTTCACAAGTTCCTGTAACTCTAGTTCCAGGAGGATCCAACACCTCTGGCCTCTGTTGGAACCTACACAGCCATGTGTGCATATTCATAATTAAAATAAATCCTTTACAAAAAGTAAAAAAGAGGCGCTTTGATCCCAAGGAGCTGACAGCCTGACCTATGTAGACACATATCGTAACAGAACTCATCAATCGAAAACAATCAATATCTACATTTTTCATTTGTAAAAGATGCTTATCTCTTGATCCGCTATGAGTTACAATCATTGCAGCCAGAGGCTGGCACTGTCATTGTGTTATCTCAAAAACTAGTAGATGTAAATGCTTTGTTCAGATACCCTTTATTTAATAAGAAAACCACAGGCACACGGCTAAACAACAGGCAAAAACCAGCTCAGTTCTTGTGAGACATGACAGTGAGCATAAGCAAGGCAGAGCTCTTCTAAAACATTTCAGGGTTCTCTTTAAGCAAGCTCAAAAAAGGAAGTTTATGGGTGGGGTAGTCTTTTCAAGACTAAGCTAGCAGGACCACAGGAGACATACAGGACTCAGTGGCAAAGCTGATGACATTAAAATAGCAAATAAAACAGTTCATCCTCTTCAGTTAATATCACTTCAGTCAACACAATAATGCAATGGCTAAATTCTTTCTCATAATGTAAGTTAACTATAAGCAAATTAATACATGAAAATCAAGTTTCTGGTTTATTTACTCTCTGATCTCACCAAAAATAACATTTTCAACAGGGATACTCAATCTTCTGATCTTACTGTACTGGCAGATTTGTAACCCCTTACACCAAAGGACAGTGGCTAAAGGAACCAAGTGACTCTCTAGCCTTACTCCAGATATCACTCAAATAAGGGCAACAGCATGGACTTCCTCACTGGTGGATTTTGGAGACCGCAAAATAGCTAATCATTCCAAGATTATGTTAAGAATTTTGACAAGCCTAAAGAGTGTGGCCGTGTTAGCACTGTCTAAACTGGAACACGGTCGATTGTATGTAAGGATCTCTAGCAGTATGCTGGGGCATGGCTTATCCCAGAAAAATGAAGATAGCCAGTCTACTTAAGACCAGCTCGGTGTGAGCCGCATGCCATGAACTAGTCTCTGCACATGATGTAACTCATAAGCTTTAAGCTGCCATTCCAGAACCAGCGATTATCTTCAGCCTTGAGGCCAAGGCCAGCATTTTACAAATATCAGGCCGGAGTTCTGGGTACAATCTACCATGACAGTTTTGTTTTGTTTTGTTTTTCCCCCACGTAGGGTTTATTTTCAAGGCCTGAGTGTATAGCTTAGTTAGCAGAGCATTCACTTATTATGTGGGAGGACCTGGGTTCAACACAAAAAAGGGAAGCAGGAAGGAAGAGAGTGAGAGGAAAGGCAAGGAGGGGGAAAGTTTTATTTTCAAGATTTCCAAAAACTCAAATCGTTAGGCATATTTCAAAGAAAGTGGCCTCATGACACATATATCACCAAAGTTCATTCGTCTCTTCAGCAGTTTGAATATGAATACTAAAATGATTTCAAAATTTGCTTAAAGGTTACTATTATAATTTATTAAAACTGCTTTATAATACAAAAACTTAAGGGGGAATCACCACCTTTTAAATGGGGGGGGGAAACCACAACAATAAAAAGAGTCTAAAGTTTTCCTCTAAGAACTAACCAAATGATAAAAGGCAACAGGAGCCTCAGATAATTTAAAAAAAAAAAAAAAAAAAAAGTCTAGTTACCACTGTTGTCTTTCCAACTAAATCTGGCATTCGCTTTAGAGCCAAAGAGGCAGAGTATTTTACTTTAATTTGCCAAGCTGTAAATAAATACTAGCAAATCTATGCTTTGAATGAAAGGCATTATTGGGATAATCATGATTCCTTAAAGCGTAAATATTCCGAAAGCTGGCCTCTTTGACATCAAACTTAACCAAATAAAAAAACTGTAGCCGGTTCTGAATTGTTTCAGACCTGTGGGAGCCCATGCAATAACCACGGTGCATGTGTGTCTACTTACATTGTAATTAATTTGCTAGCCAATTAAAAATCGAGCTCTTCAGTGACACCTGCTACATTTTAAGTGCTCAGAGCCACCTGCACCAGGTGGCTACCATATTGGTAGCCCATAGTGTATAGCACTTCCAGCTTGGCAGAAAGTTCCCTTGGGCAGTGCAGCTGAAGAAAGGTAGGAAACTTGCAATAGCATGGTTAAGTACGATCAGGTTGTGTAAAGCATTATCTAGAAACTGTCCCTTAGTTGTCAAATTCCGCCTCTCTGGAATACACATAAATTCTATCAGTTTTTTCTTTCCTTTCCTCACAAATACTGAGAACCCGGGTCTTATCCCAGATAAATACGTACTCGTTTCTTTCTGAGTTTCTACTAACTCCAGGGACATGAAGTTAATTTTAATCCAGGTGTACAATAACAACACTGCTACCAGGATCCTGTCTGAACGTCAAATATATTCCACTATCCCTATAATTCTTATCACTTGTCACATCAACTATCCTGACTTTAAATAGAGAAAGCAAGACGACAATTTCCTTGGAGCTCAAATGTAATTAATCACAGCTGGCGTGATGTAAGCTCTTAGCACACAGATCTTCTCCCCATAAACCTGAGTTCTGAGCTAGGCTGTCTGTGATGAGCCCCACCTACACCCCACACCACCAGCTAAATGATTTCATTCCCCAGGGGTCCCAGAGGAGCTCTGACAGCGGCGTCGCTGTGTCCTCTGTCCCTCTCCCTGCACGCTGCACTTCCTTCCACTAACACTACCTAGCCTCCATGAAGTAGAGCTTGCCTTCTTGAAGGACTCCCCCACCCATCTGGGTGACAAGCGAACCGGTGCCTCTCCGCCTGGCCTCAGGCTCCCCACGCCTCACGCCCACCGACGACGGGGAGGAGCCACGGCGTACCCCCGCGCTCGGCGGCCTGCACCCTGGGCCAGCAGCCTGGGGCCAGACCTTTGGCTGCCACGTCCCTGACGTCCCCATGAGCTCGCCCCACTCCCCGCCGCCCCCACGCGCCCCACAACCTCTGCTTAAGACACGTGGAGGCACGGCTGCGCGTCCCGCGTGGAGATTGAGAGGGGACAGAGATGGCGCGGTGTCTGCGGCGACGGCGGCCCCGGGACACGACGGGCAGGGGTTGGGGAGTGGGGGGGAGGGCAGAGATTGTAGAAAGGGAAAAGGTGACTGAGCTAGGCTGGGGGGGGTGGTAAGATGGCGAGAGAGCCACTATGAGAGGCGGGGCGGGGGTAGGGAGCCTGAGGTGACTAGAGGGACGGGCCAACCCGCGCGGCGAGAGCGCATGCGCACTCGGCTGGTCGGCGCGCGCGGTCGCGGGACCGTTCCTTCTACTTCCGCCACACTCCGGGGGCGGGGCTTCGCGCTCCCGCCATGGCGGACGGAGCGGCGCGCGGCCACGCGGCGGAGTCTCAGAGCGGGACTTGGCGCGGGCTGAGGGACCGGGTTTCTTCTGTGCAAGCTCTGCAGCCTGTAGGAGTGAGCCCGAGGAGCTAGGATTATTTTTTAGAGTCAGTGACCTTCACTGAGAGATTGTCTATGCAAGCTTCTCTCTAGGGGTCGGTCTGGTGATCAGAATTGTTTGGAATGACAAAGGGGCGCAGAGTTCGGAAAGACCCCCGCCTCAGAGAAGCACTGTGTGGGGACTCAGCCCGTTCTGGGACCAGGGAACACCAGCTTCATTCCACCCTACTTCTCCCTACCCTTTCTTGCACAAAATCAAAAGCCTGTGACAACTGATCCGCAAAGTTCTCCCCCCCCCCACCCCGCCCCAGTTCGTTTCTACTAAGTTCAGTTACTTAAAGAGCATGCCTTGGTTGAGAACTTTCACTATTGGGAAGGCTTTATAAACAAGCAGTGGTGATTTTTCCTAAAGATTTGGCCTGGTCCTCATCTAGAAATTTTGTACCACCTGTATTGAGTTGTCTCTATGACCTATCTTCCCGCGTTTGATGGTTGCAGGTATAGATCTTTAATGAACTCAAGACAATGGCGTGTGATGCTTTCACTCAGCTGTTCAGAAAAGCAAACATCCATTATCCTACCACTTCAAATATTATTTTTATTTTATTATTATGTTATTTGTATTATTCACTATCTTAGGGCTTTACTGATGTGAATAGACACCCTGGCCAAGGCAACTCTTACAAGGACAACATTTAATTGGGACTGGCTTACAGGTTCGGTCATCGAGGCAGGAGCGTGGTAAGCGGTCAGGCAGGCATGGTTCAGAAAGAGCAGAGAGGTCTACATCTTCATCTGAATGCTGCTAGCAGAATACTGAGTTCCAGGCAGCTAGGATGAGGGTTTTAAAACTCACACCCACAGTGACACACCTACTCCAACATGGCCACACCTACTCCAACATGGCCACACCTATTCCAACAGGGCCACACCTTCTAATAGTGCCCCTCCCTGGGCCAAGCATATACAAACATCACGTTCACCTTTACCAGGTCTTTTCAAGCACTATTGCATTCATTAACGTCTTGCCTATGAATGTATGAGATCTGAAACAATCCTATTTGCTTAGTGTCCTTACAACAGCCATTCATGTGATTATGTACTCTCTGGATTGCAGTTGTCTTGTGCTTAGTTCTCTCTGACTACCAGACACTTCAATATTTGCCAAATACACTTCCAAGAGTATATTTAGGATGTGGAGTTTCAACATGAAGCGTAAGATCCAATCAGGCTTAGTATGCTGTATATGGGAAAGTAACCCAGAATTGTCATTACTTCCTTAAAAAGTAAGATTAGATTATATACAATAGGTGAAAAGACATTTTTTAGTACATTGCCAAGAAAATAGGAGATTAGGCTGGGTGTGTAATCCCAACATTGGAGAAGTCAAGGTCAGCCTTAAAGACCAGCCTGAGCTGTCTTAAAATAAAAAATAAATGAACTGCTATGAAAACCGGAGACGGACAATCCAAAGAAATAAAATTCCATGCGGATCATTTTAATTAAAATTCTACTCAATTAATATCACACAGGCATTTCACCTCCAGAGATAAAGACCAGATTTGACAAATTATAACTGTCAGGTCCAAGAGGAACTTGGGACAAGTGGCTATCTGGTTCCTATTAGCTTTACAAAACACATGCTGGCCTCCAGGCTTCCTTGGTGTCACATGAACCTGTGGCTCTTCTCGGCTCTGCTCATTTTGCCTCCTACCCTAAACCTTTCCAGCTCATGGGTTTCCCTCACCCAGCGTCTTAATAACCCTACTGTTTCAGCTATGTGCCCTCTTTGCCCCCTCTCTCTTGCCTCTCTGTAGGTCTCCACTGCACAGACTCTCTCAGTCTTCCTCTCTTGCTCTCCCCAGCCCTCCTTTCATGGCTAGATCCAGTCTGCTGGCCATGTTCAGTCCGCTGCTTTCTCTCCTTGCTCTGGACCCTTGCAGATGCCCCTGCCTCAACTCTCCCTCATACTGACAATAAAAACCCTCCCCTCACCCAGACCTTGTAGCAGCCTTCTCCTGCCTTTATACAAAAATAAAGCTGAAAACAAAGCTCTTGTGAAGTTAAACCTTTGGAGACCATTAGCTCTCAGAAAAAGAAATGATTTCCAAAGTGGGTGGGGAAGCACAACAGGAGGCCAAGTGACGTCACACCACCAGAAGAAGAAGAGGAGGAGGAGGAGGAGGAGGAGGAGGAGGAGGAGGAGGAGGAAGGGGGGAAGAGGAAGAAGAGGAGGAGGAAGGGAGGAGGAAGAGGAGGAGGAAGGCAGGAAGAGGGGAAGAGGAAGAAGAGGAGGAGGGGAGGGGGAAGAGGAGGAGGGCAGGAGGAGGAAGAAGAGGAAAAGGAGGGGAA
>NW_021604617.1:10617733-10633229 GCF_004785775.1 Grammomys surdaster
GGAAGAGGAGGAGGGCAGGAGGAGGAAGAAGAGGAAAAGGAGGGGAAGAGGAAGAAGAGGAGGGGAGGAGGAAGAGGATGAGGAGGGCAGAAGGAGGAAGAAGAGGAAAAGGAGAGGAGGAGGAGGAAAAAAGGAGGGGAAGGGAGGAGGAGGAAGAGGGGAGGAGGAGGGAAGGAGGAGGAAGAAGAGGAGGAGGAGGAGGGGAGGAAAAGGAGAGCAGCAGTTTGGCCTTGGTCTAAGGGGCCTATTTTCAATGATAAAAGAAAGAATCCCTCCTTCTAAAAAGGACAGCAGAAGCCATAGCTAACAGGACCATCTCTATAGGAAGCTGCTTCTTCACGTAGGGGTGGTTCACTTCAAATAACCTGCAAATCTCGCTCTTGTAACCCATGATTTTAATTTCTTAGGACAATTATGAGAGTCTCACTGTAGAAATACAGAACTTCCTTGGGCAGGACTGAACACTAGAATTGCATTTGCATGTGTTGCTATATTCAATTGCTTTTCTGACATGGAAAACTATCTTTGTGTTACAATCTCAAAAGCAACCTTATTTTAATTTTTAGACTAAGTACTCTGGCAAGTTTCTTAACGTCATTGAGCATCAGTTTTTATATCTGTAGAATGAGACATTAAATCTATTGAGCTAAAACCATGCTGCCTAAAAGTCTATGCTCCTTTAAAATAGAAATTCCCAAAAGTTAGGTCCTAAAGTTGGACAGAATAAGTTTAACATGTTCACTTTCAAAATATAAGTGAATATAAAGAGCTCCTACTTTAGATACATGAAGCTATCCAACTCACTTTATATATTTCAAAAGAAAAAACAATATAAATATGAAAAAAGTAATTTGTTGATACATTAGGAAAAGAGACGATAGTATTTATGTATAATCAAACTGGCTTCTCCTACCTTCCAGTTGCATTCATATATTTCAAAGCAGAAAAAGCAAAATAGTGATAAGACATGTTAAAAATTGCAATGCTTGATAGCTTTCAAAACTGAAATCGTGGGGCTGCAGGAATAGCTCAGCAGCTAAGAATTCTTATTCAGAAAGTATCCAAGTTCAGATCCCGCCTCTCACATGCTGGCTCACAACCATGCATCCATAACGCCAATGCCAAAGGATTTGACACCCTCTTCTGACTTCCAAGGGCATCAGACGTATATATGTGGTACACATATTTCCATTTCTGAAACACTCATAAAATAATATCAGTCAATCTAAAAACAAAAACTAATCATAATCATCCTGCTAGGCATTTGACATTCTACCCAGGTTTAACAAACCAGCATCTTTTAAATGCTTGGCCACTGAGAAAACAATCATGATTTTTGAGAGTCAAACTAGGAAGAGAATCTTAAAACACCTGGCTTTCAAAGAGTTCTGGGAGACTCCAGGCAAATGGGAACTTATGCCCATAGACTCCAGTGTCTGATACTCTCCTAGAAACAAACAACTTTCACTTTGCAACAAATATTGACCATGTATCTGACATACCCTAAAAGCTACTGAAGTAAGAGCACGCGCAGCAGGTACCCAGGTCATCGTCAAGCTTACATCTCAGTAGAAGAGATCCAACAAACAACAAAATAAATAGCTACATTCTGTAGTCTATGTGAAGGTAGTGGGTTTTACCAGGAAGGGAAAAAAATGTAAAATATAGAAGGATATGGGATGAGGGAATTGTCATTGAAAACTGGCAATCTAGGGCCAGACAGACTGAGAAAGTACTGCCAGGTACGGACAGTCAGAAGGCAAAGCAGATTGCTACAATGTCTAAAGGATCAGGCTGAGTCAAGTCGCTGAGGCGGGATAGGTCTGGTAAGGTGGAAGTTCTACCAAAAGGTTATGAGCTGGAGAAGAGTTACCCAGAAAGTAAATGATGTGGTTTGAGGTCAGAGAAGTACAAGGAGAGCTGACAGCTAAACCTTCAATACAAGAGCCTTCAAAGGGCGCTACACATTCAAAGCACTGCAAAGGTATGCTTTACTTTGTTTTTTAAGAAAATGTGAGGAAGACAAGTCTCTTTTTATTTAAAATAAGAAAAGAACAAAAATAAAGTATTTCAAGGGGGACTTTAGTATCTGAGAACAAGATAGAGAATTCAAGTTGAGCCCAGTATACAGAATATCCAGTTCTTCGGTGTGTTTTAGCGAAAATATTGAGATGTGAAATTGGACGTATTTTGGGTGAATTATTCAAATAACTGCTTTCCTCTTCTATTACATATGGAAACAGAGCCAAAAATTAATTGGTGCCATGTGCAATAAACCACAGTGTGGCTCATGCAACCTGCCCTTCCTGTTTCGAACCCCAAAGCTGGATGCAATAAGCCTATTTTGACTAAGTAACGCTCAGAATCAAGTGTTAAGTAATGATCAAAGAATGTAAAAACAGGCTTAATTTCTAGCATTCAACAGAATATATATGTTTATATGTATATGAATATATACGATATACATATATATTATATTTTTTTTTCTTTTCTTAGAATCTTTTTAAACAACCTCACAAACTCAGTCAGGTATAGTGAAAAACAGATGGGTTCTGGTGCCATACTTTGGCCACAGTAACTTGCTGTTGTTCAGCCTCTCTGAAACTAAGCATCCTCCTCTGTAAATTGTTACAGGCTTTAGTCCTGGCCAATTGAAAATGCTCCTTAGTGTGCAGCTATTGTTGTAATCCAGCATTTCATGACCTACTTGAAAATTTTATAAATTTGATCTTCTAGTGCACTGAGTTGGGGATATAAAGAGAAACCTTATCTCAAGTATCAGGGCTTGCTTCTGATAATATAATAGACGTACATGAACATGACAGACATTCTTTGTCGTCTCTCCCTCCTCCTCTCCCTCTTCCTCCTCTCTGTCTTCCTTCCTCCTTCTTTGCTTGAAATAGTTGTGTAGTTCAGTCTAGCTTCAAATTCATGATCCTCCTGGCTTGAACCTGGGCAAGGCTGGAACTCTTGATCCCCCTGCCTCAGAATCCCCAGAATCTGGGATTGCAAGCATACACCTCCATGTCCTCCAACAATGAGACAATTACTCTTTTTGACAAACATGTATTGAGGTTCCAGGAGGTTCAGGAAGCATTGTTAGGCACTAGAAACATAAAGATTGGTGGCAGAGGTCCTGTCTTCCCAAAGGCTTGCTCCTATTGAACTAGGAAAGCCAAAGGCATTGTGACAATATGGAATGTCTGATGAGTTCTCCTTGACCTTTGGCCTGTAGGTCAGGATGTCTTGAACCACCATCCCAGCCTTATGTCCAACCAGACAGTTCTTCATGTTTCTTTGGGGCTAATGTTCTCCCCTCTGGCACTGGACTCCGCTTGATGCTAAATCAGTGAAATGTATGGATGACCCGCTGTGCATGTCCCTGTTCCACAAACAGTCACTCAACTATGAACCGAACCGTTTTCCTAGATTTCACCTCAGTGTGGTTTCACAGAGTTCTATATGGCCATAGCAAAATGACTGAAGTTTTGAGAGGATGGAAGGTGTTTTCCCTTCATACTGCATTGCTATATCTTGGTACCCTGCCCCTTTCAACATTGTGCTCAAACCTTCCCTACCCACAAATGCCCACGCGCTGCTAATACTGTGTGTTTTGGTCATGTCTCTCTCTAACCTGAGATTCTAGAAACCCCACTCTTTGAGGCTAACTGGCCACCCAGCTGCTTGTACTTTGCTAAATAATTTGGAGTTCATTTCCTTCGCAACTGTCAACTCTAATATTAACTAATCCCCTTTCTGCGTATAAATTGTAGAAGATAGAAAATTAGGGAGTAGTCACTGAGGGCAGTGGACTGATACAGAAAAAAAAAACGTCAAGGTGGGCAGTCTTTCTCTTTCTCAATAATTTCATAACAATAGGAACTCTTAAAATAATGCTGTTCTCACGTGGGAATGGATATAGAGTCTTACACATTGTTAGCACTTAAGTTTCATTAATGTGATTCTTACCACTGAGACGATGACTCAGAACTCAGTCTTGGAAAATGAGTCATCTGTGAGCAGAATGGGAAAAGACAATTTAAGCAGAGGGGGCAGCATTAGGAAAGTTATGATGCATTAAAGAGAATCACAAGTCCAGCATGATGGAGCACAGAGTCTGGGAAGAAATTTGTCAGGGTCAGATCAAAGGAAGTCTTAGACATCAATTGGGAGCGTGGGCTTTATATAATTAGAAATTGGGGGCGTTGAAATTATTTTTAAGGTGATGTCATGATTACACGAGCCTGTTAGGAAGATGTAAATCATCTGCAAGTTAGAAGGAGAAGTCGAAAGAAACAAACAGTTCGGTAAAGAGATAAAATAGGACAGAGCTGAGCCAATGAGGAGGAAATGTGAGAAGATACAGGGAGAAATGGAACGTGAAATGTTATGGGACTCAACTGGTAATATGTGAGGATCAGAACTGGAGAGACAGCTCAATGGGAAAAGCACTTGTTGCACAAACTTAAGAATCTGAGTTTGAATCCCCAGAAATCCTGTAAAAACCCAGGCATGGGAATGCCTTCCTGTAATCCTCATGCTCCCATGGAGAGATGGCAGATGGCGACTGAATAATCCATTGATGCTCCTGTGCCACCTAGCCTGCCATATGTAGCCTTCGACTATAGAAGAAGAAAAAATAATTGTGACCCTATTTCAATCAAACACTCAAGGTTATCTTGTGGTCTCCACACACAGAGAACATCCTATACAACACATACACACACACACACACACACACACACACACACACACACACACACACATTCTAAACTCAACAAGGGAACTCGCAACTGGTTCCAAGCTTCCTTGGATTGCTGCATAGACAGCAGTACCATTCGTTTATCAAGACAACAAGGAAGACTAGGAGTACAAGTTTCAGACATGCTATGTTTTAAGATGACTGTACAAAATTGCAAATTGCTATAAGCAATAGCCAATTGGAATAACCAAACAGTGTTAGAGGTAAAACCTAGAGCAAAGTCTAAAGTCTAAAATCTCAGGATTAAATGGCTGCATGGCTTTTCTAGTGCTCTGATAGAACACCATGGCAAAGACAACAAAGAAGAGAGAGTTATCTGGGCTTATGGTTCCAATGGGTCAGAGTTCATGATGGCATAGCAAAGTCATGGTAGCAGAAGCAGGAAGCTGAGGGCGCACATATTGAACCACAAGCACAAAGCAGAAAGAGTGAACTAGAGATGGATCAAGTTTCTACATTCTCAAAGCCTACCTCCAGTGACATACTTCCTCCAGCAAAGCCATACCTCCTAGAACCTACTCAAATAGCACTATTAACCGGGGACCATGTATTCAAAAATCTAAGCCTACTGGGGACATTCTTATTTAAGTCACCGTGATAGACATGTAGCTTTAGGAACCAGATTCATTACTTTACACTCATCATTCAAATATGGTGTTTGGTCCCATTCCTATAATCAGTCTAAAAAAAAAGGCAATATTCTCACTAGGATCTCTGTGAACACAGCTGAAGCCAAACAATGAAACGGCCCAGACAGCTCCTAGAATAAGGACAAGCGAGCCAAAGATTGGGTCCTTGACATGCGCAATGAGTGAGGCAGACGGCCTATAAAGACCATTGAGAATGTATGTAGTCAGGAGAGCAGTGGCAAAGAGGGACATTAATGATACTAACACAAGAGTTAGTGTCAACTGGACATAGTACAAGGTGGGCTCTGGCAAAACCAAGTTTTATTAGAGATAGGAAGTGAAGTTTGGTTTTCCTGACTTAAGGGAGGAGTAGATAAAACAAATCCTTTTTCTCCAAGAACTGCTTGCCATGAGGAAGCAGGGTGGCTTGAAATATATCAAGGAACAAGGGGAAAAAAATTTTTTTTATGTTCAAGACATTTGAGCCTGTTTGTTTGGTTTGGAGAAGAAACTGGCCAGGAGAATAAGGTCGAACACTTAGGATAGAAGAAAGCTAATGATAATTGTATTGGGAAGTTTGTACAGTACCGGATCCTGGAAAAGACAGCAGAAGGCTCTAAAATGAGTCCAAGAAGTGGCTAAGACCTGAAATGGAAAAGAAGGTAGACTAGGAGAAACAAATGAAGAGGAAGCTGTCCATACAAGTGGACCCTAGTTTTTCTTAATGTAGGAAAGAAGCTACATGAAGAAAAGGGAGATGACAATGTAAATCTTATATAAAATGATACAGGGTGGCTGGGCCACCGTGGAATGGGAGAGCATGAGCAGCAGGCTGAGCTGGAGCTAGTCAGTATAGAGCAGCGATTCTGACACGGAATTACAACATCTGCTTCTTATTAGAAAGGAATATGTGGTCCCCATCCCACACCTACAGAGTCAGAAACCCCCATGGGCAGCCTCTGTGGTCTGCCTTAGCAAAGCCCTCCAGGCGATTTTGAAGTACAACCCCTGGGAAATGCTTGCATAGGGTTTGTACAGAATCTGTGGCTTCTCCAACCAGCAAGCAATGACCAGGTACAAACTGTGATACCTAGCCATATCCTACACAATTTTTTTAGTAATATTTTCCATATTGCAATAAAAATACACTTACTTGGCATATTAGAGATTCTGTGAATTTCTGTGTGGAAATGAGTGTCGTGCAAGGTTTTAAAAATCTGAACAAAGAGATTCCTTTCATTTGAATTTCAGAAAGCAAATACTGTTTTTGAAAAAGTGCCTCGCTGCCCAAGTTTTAAACTTATAATAGAGAAATAATGAAATTGCCATTCACTGCCTCAAAAAATATTCTGTGACTCAACACTGTAATAATAGTTCTCTGATTTTGCTTGGGCACTGCTGTCATCTCAGTCTTAGCGATGGGGATCTTTTCTCATGGGGGACATATTTATGAATGAAATGGTCTCAATTTTAAGTCTCCCTCCCATAAATTTATCTTTGGGTCTTGATTCAGGCTACTGCCTATCTGGCAGCAAGGAACGACCTCTGGTAAAATAACTGAGCAAACAGTAAATGGTTGTTAATGAACTTGGAGGTGGCCATATAAGCATAGCCCAAAAGCAATGAAATACATGTTCCTGACTGAGTCTTTTATATGTCGGACCAATAGTAAAGATTTTCTACTACCATTGTTCCAGCAATGTTGTCACAGTTCAAATATTTAGAGCCTAGTTGGGAACCATTTTCACTATCTGGGAAATGTTTCTTTGAATACCCCCAAACAATGGAAAAGCCAACAGACTCACAGCCTAGAAGGATTTTAGGAATTTATTTACATGCTGACTTATCCAGGTGTGTCTTACATAAAGAAATATGGGATCTAGGTATCCATATTTAAAAACCAGATGTGAGCATGTAGAAAACAATGAGAAGTGCCTCCAATTACTTTTACAGATAAGACTGAGCTCTCAAAGTGAATTTGTATAGCGAGCAAATAATGACTCATGGTAAGGAGAGCTAGGAAGCCTGAATCATAACCTGATTAAAATACTATGTAAATAAGGAGAAACATTGTCATGGAACAATGTAAAAGCAGATTTAAGCACGTTAGCTTAGCACATTCCAACACAGTGGGGGTATAAGTGGAAAAGATGAACCAGTCAGGCTCTCTGGGTCCCAATATTCTGAAATTCAAATTTGGTAGCTACATCGCCTTAACCTGATTTTACTGCGACCAAGCAATCTTTACATTTTTTTTCTTTTCTTAATGCCAAGAATGATGGGCTGGTTTCTATGAATAATATTTTACTTCCAAATATGACAATAGACGTATTGGGAAGTTTCAATTCATGTATGGATCGTACTGTCTCACTGCAAATCAGTAAGTCAGCAGTGTGGGTTTTATTTGGATCTTTTGAAAGCTCAAGTGTGTTCGTTCTAGAGGAGGGATGTGTTGCCTGGTAAAAGTGGAAGAACAAATCCCAGACCTGACTATCACTCTGTGGGGTTTTGACACTACATCATAGCAGCAATCCAACCCAGATATCTGTTGTGTCAGTCAGGTTTCCATAGCCAAAAACAAAAAAAAACTATAGGGACAATTAATTTGTAAAGAAAAAATATTTATTGTCATAGTTTGCAAGGTCTAGTCCAACATTAGGCAAGTTCATTGATTTAAGTCTCTGGTGGACACGCCAGATGTTCCTGACTTGGGAGAGCATGATGCAAAAACAAGATGTTCACGTCTTCAGAAAGTAGCAAAAGAAAAGAAAACGAGGTCAGGATCCCACAGTTTCCTTCAAGGATATCCACCCAGTGACCTAAGATACCCTGGTCAGCTCTGCCCTCTAAGGATCTATAGCACCAATAACGTCAACTTAGATGTGCCAGACCTTTAACACATTCGTGGACAACAAGAGGAAACAGGTGCTCACTCACATCATAAACGAACCCTTCACCTTATGAAAGTCCTTGCAAATACAGAGAACTTAAAGATGGTGAGAACCCGAGAAGAGTGAGAAATTGAGTTCAGTCAGAAAGGCAGTGTTGACCTAACTAGTGTTGACGACTTCTTCGGGTGTACGTGCGAACGGGCTAAGCAGATCACTCATTTCTAGAGTTTAGAGAGTTAGACGATGGAAAGAGAGATTGGTAAATGGAAAGAGGACTGGTAGTGAGGTTTTCCCCCCACGAGAAGGAGAGGAGGTGGGGAGGGGGTCAGAGATATATGAGGTACAGCGAGAGAGGCAGATTCCTGGAAATGCAGGTTCCTAAGGATGTTGGGTGTGGGGAGCAAGGAGCGCACATCCTTTGGAGAAAACATCAGAATCATTCTGAAATATAACTTTTTTGTCACTTATTTGTTTCTTTTTATTTGGGGACTGCTGGGAACTGAACCCCAAATCTTGCTCATGTAGGCAAGCAGTCTACCACTGGTCTACATTGTCAATCTTGATCTGCA
Organism: Grammomys surdaster; assembly: GCF_004785775.1. Lineage (NCBI taxonomy): Eukaryota > Metazoa > Chordata > Mammalia > Rodentia > Muridae > Grammomys > Grammomys surdaster. Next base: position 10,626,585 of record NW_021604617.1, read on the forward strand.
AAGTGTGAATTGTATCGTTCATCCTAAAATATGGGCTTAAGGGAGAGAGTGAGAAGACATGCAAGAGCATTTGGCATAGAAAAGAGAGTCACGAAATTCAGAGGAGATGGCCATTTCTATTTTTCTTTACCGTACACTACAGCCTATGAAAGTGAGCCTCTGGTCTCAGTTAAGATTACTGTCTTAGTTAGGGTTTCACTGCTATGAACAGATACTATGACCAATGCAAGTCTCATAAGGACAACATTTAATTGGGGCTGGCTTACAGGTTCAGAGATTCAGTCTATTATCGTCAAGTCAGGAACATGGAGGCATCCAGGCAGGCATAGTGCAGGAGGAGCTGAGAGTTCTACATCTTCATCTGAAGGCTGCTAGCAGAATACTGACTTCCAGGCAGCTAGGATGAGGGTCTTAACGCCCGCACCCACAGTGACACACGTACTCCGACAGGGCCACACCTAATAGTGCCACTCCCTGGGCCAAGTATATATAAACCATCAAAACTGCTGTTGCTGCAACAAAATGTCATAGCCCAAAAGCAAGATGGGAGGAAAGGGTTTATTAAGCTTACACTTCCACATCGTTGTTCATCACCAAAGGAAGTAAGTACAAGAACTCAAGCAGGTCAGGAAGCAGGAGCTGATGCAGAGGCCACGGAGGGGCTTGGTTTACTGGCTTGCTTCTCCTAGCTTGCTCACCCTGCTCTCTTATAGAACCCAGGACTACCAATCCAGGGATGGCATCACTGGCAGTGAGCTAGGCCTGCCCACACTGATCACTAACTGAGAAAATGTGCTACAGCTCTCCCTCTCAGGAAGGCATTTCCTCAACTGAGCCTCCCCTCTTTCTGATCACTATAGCTTGTGTTAAGTTGACACACTAAACTAGCCACTGTATCTTTTAAATAAGTCATAAACGATTGAACTCAAATCAGTTCAATGTTAGAGAAATATTAATTCTATTACTACAAAAAGAATCTTGTTTTATGAAAAAGCTCTCTTTCTTTGGAGGGGCATGCTGCTTTTGGTTTGGAGTGCTTTTTAAAGATTTGTTTTAGTTTTTCATAAACAGAGTCTCACTATGTGGTTCAACATGGCCTCGGACTCACAATCCATGTGCTCCATCCTCCCCAGTGCTGAGATTATAAGCATGTAACACTATGACTAGCTATGAAAAGATTTCTTAATTAAAGATATGAAACCTGAGTAGCTATGGACTCTTGGCAAGTGCAAAGGCTTTAGAATAAGAACTTCTTCTAACAGATATTATGGAACAAATTTGTTGAACCAAAATAGTTTCTTTTTTAAAAAAAAACTGATTCCACATGAGATATCTAAAAATCTAATTTTTATAATTATGAGTAAACTATTAAGCTATAGTCATTCCATAAGTTCATCACTTTGGCTGCACAATTCACTGGTTTAATCCATTTATTGAGCTCGGTGACTATCACCAGACTCTAGTTTTAAAACATCTTCACTTCCTCAGTAAGATCAGGTATGTCCATATATGATTACCCTTAACCCCTGATTCCAGACTTTGATAACACCACTAGTCTACTTTGTCTCTCTCTATTAGACAATTTTGGGCATCTCATAGACAGAGTGGGTTAGCTTTTAATTTCGTGGATAGCATACTTGGGGAAACAGGACACAGGCAATAGAATTTGTTTGGAGTCACGGTTTCAGAGCTCTACCTTTCTCCATGATGGAGAAGGCATGGCAGAATAGAAGAGCTCACCTCTTGATGACTTGGAAAGTATATGTTGAGAGGGTACAGGTGGTAGTGGGCTTCCTTCACCTTTCTCTTTTAGACCATCCAGGTCTTGGGACAATTGATACCACACACACTCAGGGTGGACATACAATTGGATGAGACCACGCACACCCAGGGTGGACTTTTATCTCGGGTTAGTTGGGTTCTAATCAATACATTGGGTGCTAGTTTGTTGCAGTAAATCTCCAACCCCAATAAGCTCATGGGAAAAAAAGCACATAACTCTGTTACAATTTTTATAAGTTGCACACCTAGATTGGGCAGATTTACTACTACACTTTATTCCCCAGCTATGAGATCCCTTGTTGCAGTTTTTCTGGGCCACATGGTTCTGTTCTATCTTCCTTCCATTTCTTCTTCCTCTCTCTTCCTCTCTCCTCTGTCTCCTCCATCTCCTCCTCTCCCTCTCCTAGTTCCTCTCTTCTCTCTCTCCAAAACCTTCAGCCCCACCTTTCCTTTCCACTGCCCAATCACAGGCAGAAGGTTCACGTGAAATCACCACTTGATCTACTCCTCTTCCTGGCAGCCCCTCTTGAGGAAGCAGAATTAGCATCAAAATACAAACAGTAGGGCAATCTACAACACATTACCCCTTCATTTAGTTCTTCTGCAAACAGCCTCAGATTTAGGAGTGTTCTTTCTTACTTCTAGGTTGTTTCTTAATCCACTAAAGTTAACAATTAAGATCATCCATCACAGGGCGACAGAGTCCATGGATTTGAATATGGTATCTTTCGCTTAGCATAGTGCCCTCAATGTTCATCCGTTTTGAAATATTTCACTTTTTATGACTACATAGCGAGACCCATTGACTAGACAGTACACATTTTGTTTGCCCATTCACTAACAGATGGACGTTTGAGCAGTCTCCACTTTCTGGCGGCATGAATAGCGCTCATGTGTGCTTCAGACGAGTGTGTGGACGCACGTTTTTACTTCACGTTGCAAACATCCCTGCCAGCAATGTTTGAGGTTTCCCGTTTCTCCTTGTCAACGTTTGTTCTTGTCTGTTTGATTGCAGGAATCTTAGTGGATGTGAAATGGTATCCCCCAGTGGTTTCATTTGCATTTCCCCAATGACTAAGGATGCCAGGCTTAGTATACTTCTGAATATATCAAGAATGCTGATGTTGTTCCTTTGGGAAAATGTCCGTTCAAACCGTTTTCAATATTTTATGAAGCTAAAATTTAAGAATGATTGGTAAGTTATGTACATCAGGTTGCTTTGGGATGCTCTAGTTTTGTTTTTGAGATAGGTCCTTGCTTATGTTGACAAAGATGCCCCGAAACTTCTGCGATCAAGCGTGTTTGCCTTAGCTTCCCACAAAGCACTCTGCCTTTGATGTCCTCAGCAGATACTAAAATCTGTCTGATCTTACTATTTCCTGCATCTAATGTTGAACCTAGTCCTATGCCTAGAAGATTTCCAGTGTCCTTTTGGTATCTATTTTACACTCATGTTTGAAAACCCAGACTACAGGAAGTCATTTTTCTCCTTTGAACTTGGCCAGTGGCTCCACTGATCTGCCTTCCAGGTAGGGTTTTGTGTAGTCATTTCAGGATGCCTGCTGAAGTTGAGTGCTCGATGTCACTGTTTTCTACTTGGGTGCAGATTGCTTGGCTCCTCTGTTTCTTCTTAAAGGATTTTACAAGCAGAGCCAGAGTGATGGCTCAGTGTGTAGAGTGCTTGTTGCCCATGTTGGGACCTGGTAAAAAGCTGAATGTGACAATGTGCCTGTATGATGCCCAGTGCTACAGGAAGAAACAAAGTGGATCCCAGACCTCCCCTGTCCATCTAGCCAAATAGGGAGTTCCAAGTTCACTGAGAGACGCTGTCTCAAGAAATAAGGTGGAAAAGGATTGGGGAAGACATTCTGCCAGCAACCTCTGGATTCCACGCATACATGGACAAGGACACCACATCCGTTCACACATGTACATGGATGCACACATATACAACACACACACACTCGATGCATATTCAACATTATGAATATGAAAAATATGTGAAGAACAAGATTTTAAATAAATTGTATACATAATGTGGCATCTTCGATACCCACCACCAAGTGAATATTTTCAAATGAAAATTTCAAGTCACCCAGAATAACTTGACCTATTCTAGCTGCATCCATTCCCACACATATAAAGAATGATTTTATAAATCACCCTACATTCCTGTGGTCAATCAGTCAGCTCCTCAGATGAGCTCTTGTATTTTTTACATGACTTGTCACCTGTAGTAGCTCCAGCCTAGGATTTCCTTCCTGGTATCATTCAGTGCTTTCTCTCATTGCATGCTTTGCAGCATATGCTCTCATGGAAGCCCTCTTACACACTCTTCTCTCACAATCCCTTTCCACCCAAGAAATCTGTACGTCTCCCTGGGCATAGGGTTGTTACCTTCTTTGGTACAAGATACTTGCTAAAGAACAAATTAAAGAGGCAGCTTAGTTAAGATTTTATTGCTGTGACAGGACATCATGACCAAGGCAACTCTTATAAGGACAACATTGAATCAGGACTGGCTTACAGGTTCAGAGGTTTGGTCCATTATCATCACGGGGAGAAGCATGGCAGCATCCAGGCAGACATAGTTCTGGAGGAGGCTAGAGTCCTATATCTTGCTCCACAGGCAGCAGAAGGAAACTCTGTGTCACACTAGGTATAGCTTGAACACAGGAAATCTCAAAATCTGCTCCCATAGTGACATACTTCCCCCAACAAGGCCACACCTACTACAGCAAGGCCACACCTCCTAATAGTGCCACTCCCTATGGGCCAAACATTCAAACACATGAGTCTATAGGACCTTATCCATAGACTTACCATCACAGGAAGCAAGAGTCAATCCTGGCTGCCAGTCTGAGGGCTTGGTGAACCATGGTGGGATGTCATGGTGGCAGAAGCTTGAGGCAAGTGGTCCCATTGCTGACAGAGATGAAGGCTTGCTTCTTCCTCCTATTCAGTCTAGACTCCATCTGAGTCCACACTAAGCTAATTAACCAAATTAACCTAAACTAGATAAACTGTCTCAGATATGCCCAGAGATTGTTTTCATGGTGATTTTAAATTCTATCAAGTTGACAAGATTAACCATTACAATAGATACTTATTAAATTATATACGATTAAATATTAAATGCAATAGGTGTTGTAGCACCAAATGAAGAAGTATGTTCAGGTCCTTTTCAGAAATCATTGAAAAATTACCCCCTAATTCCAAGCCAAAATTCATTGAATATTCTTTTTGAGTCAAAGCCTCACTATATATCTCTAGCTGGCCTGGACCCCAATATATAGACCAGGCTGCCCTCCAACTCAAAGATATCCATGTGCCTTCTGCCTCCCAAGTGCTGGGATTATGGTGTGTGGTGATCTTTTTTTTTAAAAAAAGATCTTTTTAACAGAACATCTTTTTAAAAATAAAATACAAATCAGTAACTCAAACAGAAAATTTTAAGATCAAACTTTCTAATGTATTTCATTCCAAAAAATACACTAAATCGATGTTTTATTTAATGAGAGATAATTGTAGGAAAATATTAAAAGTAACTGTAGCTAAATCATTGTTCCTGTAAGAGAAGAGAAGCTCGTATGTACAATAAAAACACTGCAAATCATAGCATACGATATAACATAGCGTTGAAGCTGAGCCGAGGTTCAGTGGTACTGGGTGCTGTAAGAGCATGCGCAGTACACATGCTGCATGTCTATAACCGAGGCTGCAGTGGAGGGGTGCGCTGCCACATGCGTGAGATCTGCCGGAAGCACCCAGGGTTGCATATTTGATTTTGAGTTAACTTCTAGTCAGAGCTCTCTCACTGTTGACTAAAGTCTCACAGCCGCCACATTCAGTTTTCTGACCCTAAACAGGGTTACAACGCACAGTTTAAGAAGCTGGACTCCAAAGCAGGTCATTTTAATACACCCAACAAGTTAAGAAAATGTTGCTGGTTCCAGTTTAGACTCAAGAAAATGGAGACCTGGTGTGGCTCCATCGGGTTCCCAAGTTATTACAGTCAACAAAAAGTCCCTGCTGAATCTAGTGTCTGGTGACTCCTGTGGGGTGTCTCTTAAGGCAGAACTGTTTGAAGTTTGTGTCTACAAAAGCAAACTACAAAATCACCACCTGCCTGGACAGCGGGGTTGCTGAGAGAGGAGTTTGAGAATTTGTGTATAGGAAGGACATCTTGAAACATCGGTAACTTAGTAACATACCTCACATGACGTTTTCTCTTCTGTAGTGCTACTGCCTTTGCCTCCAGTTTGTTTGTTTCCCTTCGTCTTTCTCTCTGCTAATGAATAGTCTCCACAGACATTGAGTAAGACTACATTGGAAGCCGGCAGTTCCTTGGTTCCTTGGTTCCCTCTCTCCTCTTCCTGTTGCTTCTCTCTCATCATTCTATCTCCGCTTTGCTCTTCCTTTCCGCATTCAAAGGAAGAAGAAAGAAGGAAGAAGGTTGGGAGGAGGGGGAAGGGAAGAAAGGAAGCAGAGAGAGGAGGAAGGGAGGAAATTCTTGGGTGTTGAAGGAGGTGGAGAAGAGAGAGAACTCCTGGCAGGAACTGAGCCTCTGGCACTAGACAAGGTCTTCTCTCTCTCTCTCCTCTGTGCCCTCTGCCACCTTCTCCATCCCCTCCTCCTCCTTCACCCCCTCCTCCATCCCCTTCTCCATCCCCCTCCCCCACTACCTCCTCCACTACCTCCTTCTTCACCCCCTCCTCCATCCTCTTCCCCCACTTCCTCCTCCATCCCCTCCTCCACCCCCTCTTCCACCCCTCCTCCATCCCCTCCTCCACCCCCCTTCCACCCCTCCTCCATCCCCTCCTCCATCCCCTCCTCCATCCCCTCCTCCATCCCCTCCTCCAT
>NW_021604617.1:10633629-10660745 GCF_004785775.1 Grammomys surdaster
CTCCATCCCCTCCTCCACCCCCTCCTCCACCCCCTCTTCCACCCCTCTTCCACCCCTCCTCCATCTCTCTACCAGTGCTATCTATAGTTATGGCACACTTCTCTCTCCAGTGAATGGTCCCCCCTCCCCAACGGTAATCTGCTCATCAGCTGACATTTAGCTGTTCCTTAAAAGATACAGGAAAATACAATGGACTTAGATCTCTAGTCCTGATGTATGCAAAATCCTCTGCCCTTTACCAGATGTCTTCTAATCCCCAGGACTTAATGGAACTTTGGTTGCCTCTAATTTTTGATTCCTAACTCCACTAAACCGGAAGTTACATTGTATCATATTATCCCTTAGAATTGTGAGACAAGCAGTCTATATTTGCGAGCTGGGATGTGTTTTAAGTGTGTCTGTGTAGAACATGAATGGATTTTTTTTTGTCACTCTTCGTTAACACAATGACAGCAAGCCACATAGCATTTACTCTGAGAATATGTATTGGCGGTAGGCAAACACCATACCGTTTTCCAGGAGGTATCCAAGGGGGATCCTGCAACCAATGTGCAGACATTGATGGGGGAGACCACGCATCTTTTTGCGTGTAGAATCTACCCCACTCCCCTTCTTATAATTTTAACATACCACTTGCAGAAGGGCTTGTGTGTGGTAAGCTTTATTTACGGGAAGGAGGAATGAAGAATTTCAGTGAAACAGCACCAACTTCTCAAGATGAAACACTAATGCAAACCTGTGTTCGTACAGAGCCTGTGGTGATTACATGGCTGTGTGTGTGCAGTCAAAACAACCTCCGGGGCTGGACAGATGGCTCAGTGCTTAAGAGTGCTTGTTGCTCTTGCAGGGAACCCTAGTTTGGTTCTTGCATCAAAATGCATGGCTCACAACAGCCTGGAACTCCAGGTCCAGGGGTTCAAACATCCTCTTTTGGCCTCCAGAGATACCATGTAGGTGTTCATATACACAGAGGCATGCTCATACACTTATACATGCACACACACACACACACACACGATGATGAAGAAGTAGATGATGATGATAAACAGCATACAACTTCATAATTTGCTTGACATTTTCCTAATAAGATGCTAGAAAAACATAGGAACAAAAATAAATCCCTTGAGCCTCTGCCGAGCATCCAGAGTTCCTCACCACAGTCTCTCCTATTCTGGATTATCTTCTGGCACAGAATCTCTGCTGCAATTTCCCTTCATTTATTTCTAATGGAAAGTGATTCGTGATGTGTTGTCTTCTCACCACACCGCCTTTGAGTCTTCACTCAGGGTGTTTGAGGTCCTTTCAACCAGTTAAAACCTCCTTAAGTTGCAAGAAGAAGAATCATCCTACAATACATTTATACAGTCCTTGTCTTGATACAGTCCCTCATAATCTAGGCTGCCCTTAACCTCACAGTGTAGCCAAGGATGAACTTGAGCTCTCATCCCCCTGCCTCCGTCTCTCACGTGTGGGGATTCCAGGTGTGTGCCACCATGCCCGGCTCCACACCCACACATTCTTTAACGATTCAAGTAGTGTTGTGTGTATACAATTCACTCACTATCCACGAGGCATGGTAGAAAAAGTAGGGGGCACTCAGAGCTCAAAGTACTTGGTTTAAGTCGTGGCTGTCCCACTGACTGTGTGGCCTTGTAACTTCTCAGAGACCATTTCCAAGTTACCTAATATGAAAAAGAGGTACGATTTTAAATCATTTCTGTAAGAATTAAATTGGATAATATGAGCTTAAAAAAACCCACCTATATCCAGTAATTGAATAACTGGGTAATGAAAAAAGAACGGAACTTGTTTACATGACTGGATTGGGACTGACTGGTGGGGGTCCCTGACTTTCTGACTAAGGCTCAATAGACACTGTAAGGAGCCTAATATGGAAACTGACACCCACGTCTCCTCTCCCCATGTTCACATGTGGGCCTGGTGTTCAACGCTGTTAAACAAGATCTAGTTTACATGACTCTGGTGACTTCTTCTGAACTCATCTGGCACACAGAAAGCTCCTATCTCCCACCCAGTGATCCTAAGAATGTCCAGGCTTCTACCGACTTTAACGCTAGGTGTTAGTACTGTGGGTTCTAGCGGTCATTTGGGGAGCTGAAAGCAATGTTTCACTTAGCATCCTGTTACAGTACAAGAAACAAATGCGTGGGCTAATGGCGCCCTTAGAGTCTGGAGTCGTCATTCTTGGGAATGTTCATCTACTGCTCTTCAAGCTTTTGTTGCCCACTGAAGTCTCTCTCTTTTTTTTTTAACCACTTCACTTTCTGAAAATAATGTAAACATCTCTTATCCTCTCTGACTCGCCTACTTCCTTATTTGATGCTGGTATAAACAGACATGTTAAAATAAAGCATTGCCTTGACTACTGGCAAATCTTGCAGACAGTCTCATACCGATCTTGAGGTTTCAAAAGTCCGCATGACTTTTGAAAGATGTCAGTGTCGGAAGGTCTCTCAGAGAAACTCATCTGAAGCTCATATTTAAACAAAAAATGAAAGCAATTCCAAAGACCCCCAGAGACGCCGTTATTTTAGTTGGTATATATTAATTAGTACCTCATGTGTTTCTCAATTGCTCCTGTAGAAGTTCTATAGAACATGTTATAAAATGCCAAAACCTCAGTTATAAAAGTCTTTTAAAATCTAGGATATGACAATTATTTCTTAAATAGCTACTTAATAATTCCTTTTTTTTGGTAAATGCTAGAGAACTGGACACTTTAATAACAATACAATTTAAAGGAGTAATCCGTATTCACAGCATATGTTTCTTCCTAAATTTATAAGGTTCATATGCGTGCTGGGAATACAGCTTATCCTAGTACACATAAGGTCCCAGGTTCAATCCCCAGCACACTAGGTAAGTAGACAAAGCTCAAGGACTCGGTTAGAGTAACTGATGACAAAGAGCACCTTTTGTCATTTCGTTAAGTCTACCATTAACACAAAAATGGGGTTGGGGATTTTTATATTTATCTTCAGCAGCTAGTCAATTCTGATTAACCATAGCTTCTTTGTCATTTTAACCCCGCTGACCAGTGGTGAGGGTTCATGCCAGTAGCTAGATACATTCGCTGTGCCTGATTATCTTATCACATTGGAGTCAGGCTCATAGATATGGATGTCCACTGTTTTGAGCATTAGGTGTTCAGGGCAAACAGAACATTGAGGATCTTACTGAGCTGACAGCCTCCTTGTGAGAGGAAAGAGGAAGGGAGGGGATAGATTATAAACAAATAAATAACCTCAGGTAAATATACAACAAATGGTGAACCCTTAGAGAGATGGAGAGATTCCAAGACAGTAGAGGCTCTGATGTGGGCCATGGAGATACAGTTGCTACTTTACCAACATAGTCTGTGGAAACTCACCGAGACAGTGACTTTTTTTAAATGGTGGAGAGAGAGCCAGGTGAGTATACTGGACCAAAGTAGGACATGCCAGCATGAAATCCCACTTCCTGGAAATTCTCTCTTCCTCTGAAATGTCTCTGTTTTTTTTTGCTACGTCTCCACATTCTCTTAAAGAACATAGAGTTTCTCTAGGGAATAACTGTGTAATTGAAGTACCCATTCAATGTTTCCTATAAATTCTGTTATATTTAATATATAATTTCTATAAAACAGCATTTTTTTAAAAAAAAATATTTATTTGTGTGTGCCTTGGCACCCCTGAGGAGGTCGGAGAAAATCTTTTGGGCCTTAGCTGTCTCTCTCTCTCTCCTTCGACCATGTGGATTCTGGGGCTTGAAGGCAGCTCCTCAGGCCGGGTGCTGAGTGTCTTTACTCACTAAGCTATATTACAGGAGTCATTGTTTTAAAAGCCCATGATTCAAGGGCTGGAGAGATGGTTCAGTGGCCAGCACTCACAAGGTAACATCAGTTCTAATGGATCTGATACCTTCTTCGGGCATTCACGGGCACTACATGCACACAGTTTCACATGCCATACATGTAGGCATCCATACACATCTAAAACAAACAAATCTGAAAGAAAAAAAAAAGACTTCAAAATATCTGATTTAGAAGCTTTAAGCATAGTCAGACGGTTGGTGAGGATGATTACTGCCAAGTGCCAGACCTCTTCCACTACCCTTTAAAGAAACCTCCTACTTAGTAACATTCATCCTTTGTCTACCAGCCCCTGGCTAATAGTAACTTACCTTTTGTCTCCATGGACATCCCTGTTACATGGGCTATGCTGGCTCTTTTGTTTTGTTTGTTGTTTGGTTGTTTGAGGGAATCCTTATTGAGAAAACGTCTCCATTTAGACTGGTCTATGGATATTTTCTTGATTATGATTGACGTGAGAGGGTTCCACTCACTGTGGGCATGCCCACATGCCATGCCCAGACGGTGTCAGGAAGCAGGCTGAGCAAGCCACTGAGCAGCGCTCCTCCATGGCTTCTGCTTCAGTTCCTGCCTCCAGGCTCCTGCCTGGAAGTCTCGCCCTGACTTTCTTTGATGATAGGCTGTGGTGTGGAAGTGTAAGCAAACTAAACCCTTTACTTCTCAAGATACTTTTGGTCAAAGTGTTTTTATCACAGCAATAAAAGGACATGGACATTTATTATAAATGAATACAAATGATAGGTAGTCTTTTGTGTCCGGCTTCTTCTTTTAAATATAATGTTTTAAAAGAATTATATAATTTTTAATTATGTGTTGGTGTCTTAGTCAATGTTCTGTTGCCATGAAAAGACACCTTGACCATGGCAACTTTTACAAAGGGAAGCATTTGATTCGGGTTTGCTTACAGTTCAGAGGTTTAGTCCGTTGTTATTGCGGCAGGAAGTCTGGCAGCATACAGGCAGACATGGTGATGGAGAAGGAGCTTGAAACTACTACATTTGGATTCTCAGGCAGCAGGAAGAGCAAAAGCTACTGGGCCTGGCTTGGGCTTCTGAGATCCCAAAGCCCACCTCCAGCGATACACCCAATCCAACAAGGCCATACCCACTCCATGACCACACCCAATCCAACAAGGCCACACCCACTCCATGACCACACCCAATCCAACAAGGCCATACCCACTCCATGACCACACCCACTCCAACAAGGCCACACCTTCTAATCTCTTTCAAGTAGTATCACTTCCCAATGAGGAAGAATTCAACTACTTGAGCCTATGGGGGCCATTTCTATTTAAGCTACTACAGTTTGTGTATCTGTGTGTGGGTATAGGCATGTGAGCGCAGTTGCCCACGGAGGCCAAAGGTGTTGAATCCTCTTGAACTGGAGTTATAAGATATCCTGTGGGTTCTGAGAACAACACTTGTGTCCTTTACAAGAGCAGCCAGTGCTCTTAACCACTGAGACATCTTTCCCATCCCACTATGTTTTCGAAACTCGACTGTGACGCAGTATTTACCAATAGTTCATGCCTTTTGATGTCGTTGCATGAATGTTCTTTGGATGAATATAACAGAGTTTTAATTTATTCTCTGGTTGACTGTTTCCCACATTTTGCTTATTATGAATATCTACAAACAAGGTACAAGGTTTTAAAAAAATCTTTTGAAGACTATCATGCATATATATCTACATAACTTGCACCCTCCCTCCTTCTATCTCCTCCCATGCACTCCCGATTCATGATCTCCTCTTCTTTAATCATACACACACACACACACACATATATATATATATACATATATATATATAATGTGAATTTGTATATATATGAAAATATATACATAACATATATACAAGTATATTTACAAATATATATGTATATATGTGTATGTATTAATATATACAAATATATATCACATATATATACAAGTACATATATCACAGCAATTAGAAAGACATAGATATTTATTATAAATGGATACAAATGATGTAGTCTTTTGTGTCTGGCTTCTTTTATTAATGTAATATTTTTAAAAATTTATTTCATTTCTAATTATGTGTATGTGTCCACATATACAAATTAGACAAATACACATGATTTATATACGTATATAAACATACATATTCATACATATACATGTGTGTATATATACATATACACTATATATTATATATGAATTTGCATACATGCACATATGCATGCCTGCGTATGTAAAGCTCACAAAGTTCATGCAGTACTGCTTATATGGGAGCATAAGCTTTCTTTTCTCATGATCATGCACATAGACATTGACCCATGTGCTGTATGCTAATTTTAAGTTTAGCTTTTTAAGAAGATACAAAACTGCCTGCCACGGTGGCTGTACTGTTTTATGTTTCCAGCAGAAATATAGGAAGATTCCAGTTTCTCCGTATCTTTGCCAAAATTTTTTAACATCCATCTTCACTGATTATAGATGCAGCATTTCTTTTCCAAAATGCATGGGTTGGGAACTATTTGAGATGTGGGGATATTTGTAAATATAATAGGATAAGTTAGAGATGGGTCTCAACTATACGCATGACATTCCCCTATGCCTAATATATATGCACACACACACACACACACACACACACACACACACAGGTCCTGAATGTAAATATCTGTGCTACTTTTAGTGTGCCTGTGTTTGACTGTTTTATCATGTGAGGTCAGGTGTAAAATCTTCTACTCACAGTGGTAGAGGATTTCAGAGTTTTTAATGTCTTATTGAAGATGCTCAATTTCTGTGGCCATCATAATAATTTTAAAGTGATGTCTCAGTTTAAGTTTGATATGTATTGGTCTAACGACTGACATGGTAAGCACCTTTTCACATGCTGAGTGGCCTTTTGAGTTTCCTCTTTGGAGACATGCCCACGCAGATTCTTTGCCCAGTTTTAAATTGGATTATCTTTTTGCCGTTGAGTTGGAAGAGGTCTTTTTATATATTCTTGATACTACATGTTCTTCATAGCAGCCTTTGAAACGCAACTATTTTAAAGCTTGAAATCTGATTTATTTTTGTTTAGTTATTTGTAGTTTGCGTTTGAATCTAAACACCCAAACCACTGTCTAGTTCATAGAGATCCAAAACTGAGCCTGCTGCTTTTGAGACTTACCGCTCTGTTTCTTTCTGCTTTGACCTTTGTTTCATTTCGAGTTACTTTTTGCATATGATATAAAGTAGGTGTCTGATGCTTTTTTTTTCATACCCTAACCCCAGTCTGTGTTGATATCCGTGTTGCTGTTTGTCAGTCTTCCCTTCCTCTTTCAGGAAACTACATTCCCAGCTTCCTTGTCAAATGACTCCCATGGGAGCCTTCATTTATGGCTTCATTTTATTCTTTTTTCTCTCTTTTAGTTAATCTTTCTCAGTCTTCCTTTTTCCTTCCTTCCTTCATTTCTTCCTCCCTCCCTCCCTCTGTCACCACTCCTTCCCCACCTCTTTCTCCTTGGGGTCAAACCCAGAATTTTCCAAAATACTAGAGAAATGTTTAACACTGAGCTACGTACCCAACCTCTCTGTACATGTGATTTTAACAGAGGTTTAATCAGTGTTGAAATAAGGGTTTCCGAGTCAGCTGGGTCTGGGGGAGAAGCCGAGGCTCTCTGCCTACCTCATCTGCAGAGACCATAACCAGCAGTCAATGTGTTGCCTCCCTGGGTCACACTGCACTAGATATCTCTGTGTTTCCTCGGGTGGTCCCATCACGCTCCTGGCTCCTAGACAGCCTTGCCTTCTGAGGTGTAGTTAGAATACTACTGCATCCTGACGTTTCTATAGCCCCAGATTGGGAGCATTCCAGCTGTTGCTAGCCATTGTTGCTTATGGCCCCTATTGACGACTCAGTTATGCATAATCTTTAACTCTTGCGTTTAATTCTTTCTGCTTAAAAGGAACCCGGGAATGTTTCTGCTTTCCCACTAGACTTGAGTGATAAAACATCTAATATGTTATATCACATGTTTAAATAGTTGTAAAGAGTGTTATTTACAGTTCATTGTAATAATTGACACTTAAAACAGATGTATCTTTCCTTCAGATCTATTGTGTGCCAGGTAAATACCACAGGGAACAGAGGTCTTTAAGTCACTTTCATCCACTAAGAAAGTGTATGAACAAGATCTTTGTCACTCATAAAGTTTACCTTCCTTATTTTTAATGCCACTTTTATTAAATTTTTGTCATAACATATTTTAATATATATTTTATGCCTTAAGTATTTAATTAATAATACCTGACTATTTCTCAGAAGAAAAGAAAGGTATATAAATTGGAATTGTACCTTGTTAACTGTCTTAGGTTATATAAGTTTTGATTAAAATATTCCTGAGGGTTGGGCATAGAGGCACACACCTTTAATTCAAGCACTCAGGAGGCAGAGGCAGGGGGATATCTGTGTATCCAAGCCCAGCCTGCTTTACAGAGTTGTAGTCAGTGAAAAGCCTGAGTTCATGCCACCACACACAGAAAGCTGGCTGTGATGGTGGGCACCTTTCATTTTAGGGGTGGGAAGACAGGAGTAGGATTGTCCCTGGGACTCTCTGGCCAAGCAGTCTTGCTCAGTCAGAGAGCTCCAGGTTCAGTTAGAAATTATGTCTCAAGAAAACAAGGCAGAGAGACATAAAAGGAGACACCTGGCCTTGACCTCTGACCTCTATTTACATCTCCACACGTATATGAACACATACATATGACATCACACACATTTTACAAAAGCATTCACAATTTGCCTTCTATTACTATTGCTGCAGTTATAATTAATAAAAAATATAAGTGAGTTATACTTTCTGACAAATATTTGTTGTGACGATTTAGGCCTTTGGAGTACGTGTCTTTGAAGGCATTAAGTGAAGTGGTGCATTCGGTCCTTTGATTAATACAGGCTTTGTGTGGCAGCCAGGAGATAGCGTTTAATCTTTTTAAGAATTGTAGGTGTGAGCACTGCTTACGTTATATCCTCCTCCTTCTCCCTCTCCAACTTTTCCTGTACCCCTTAATTCCCTTCCGGGTTCATGGCCTCTTCTTTAATTGTTTCACAGTCACACACACACACACACTACGTCTGGTGTGTGCAAAGTGTGTGTGTGATTGTGTGTGTGATGTGTGTGTGATTGTGTGTATGACATGTATATGATGTGTGTGTTTAATGTGTAAGAGTTTGTGTGTGCATATGCACATGTGTGAGTGTGTAGTGTATGGTACACATATAAATGTGTGTGACTGTGTTCGTTCAAGTGTGTGATGTGTGTGTGAGTGTGTGTGTCTGGAAAGTGACTATGGAGGTTTAATGTTGACTTCAAGTGTCTTTATCATAGTTCATCTTACTTTTTTACACAGGTCTCATGCTGAACCTAGAGTTTGACATTTGTCTAGGCTAGCTGGCCACCAAAGCCCCAGGACCCTTTGTGTCTCTGCTCCCTGAGTACTAGGATTCCCACGTTGGTGCCTCGATTTTATGTGGGTGCTGGGATTTATCTCAGTTCATGTTTGCACGAAAAGCACTTAAACTGTGGAGCCATCTCCCCTGCCCAGGCCTCCTTAGGTGATGGGTGGATGCTATGAAACTGTGTAAGAGTTTAAAGCCATGCAATGCGATAGCATTCAGCCTCTTAAGGGAGAGCATGGATGCTCATGCCGAGAGCAGATTGAGATTGAAATGGACACAAATGAATAGCGAGATACGTTTCATATCTATGACAGTTGAGACTCAAGAGGATAAAGACCTGATTGAAGGCAGTGGCAATGGAGAAAATAGACATAAGGAATGATAAAGCATTAGCAGAATGCAGGGACAGGCCAAAATAGAAAACGGTGATTAGTACATCTCAAGTCCCAAGTTTCTACCTACATAGGTATATTCATGCAGTCAACTAATATAAATTGATCACATAGTATCTGCTAGGCTTTCTGCTTCTGATCAGGGCTATCTAGGGCTAGCCCATTCCCCGACTCCTGTAGACACTGTAAACTTCCTGTTCATGCAATAGAGCTGGAGCATCTTGGACCTCAGTAGTCTAAGTTATCTATATTTGAACCAAAAAAAAAAAAAGCATGGCACCTCTCACTGTAGAAGCCCCAATCCTAAACACTGATGGCAAAGGTAAGAACTGTGTCCTAAGCTTCAGGGACATAAATGTCTCTCTTATCTTTTTCCCACTAAACAGTGAATTGGACACAGTGGGCACTTTGGTGTTAAGGGACTTATAGAATCTTCACACAGAAACTTCTCTGAGGCTGTAGCATGTGCCAGTCTAGGGCCCAGTTCAGGGTTTTACTGTGAGCCACACAGCTAGATTCCCCAAGTTGTAGCCACATCGGTTCTCCTAGGATGTGCTCTATAGAAACAGACTCCCCCAACAAACCGGGGGTCTTGTTGCCTGTGAGTTCAAAGGAAGGAGAGCAACTCCAACAGATCCACTCCAACAGAAACCTTCTGAAAATCAACTCTCTCCCCTCCATGACTACCAATTCTATATTCTCTGAGGGAAAAGTTCAGAAAACCTGTTAGCACTTATTAAATTTATCAAGGCCACGTATGTTTTTCATATGATAGAATAATTTCAAAGGTGGAGTGAGGTGAATTTATTTTTCTCTCCTTGCACAAGCATTCAGAATGACCAATAGACTGTTTAGATGGATGTCCTTCACTTCTTCCTCTTCGTGACAAGTGCAAAACAACTCTCCAGGTATTTTCTTCCAGTTTCATCATTTTAACATGGACAGTCAAAAGGTGACAGTTCTAAGAGAGTCTGGCTTTAGACTGAAGCGTTTGTGCCAGATCTCTCTCTGGAGGAAAATTTTAGGGTTGCATTTGTAACTGCTAGCAAGGCGAAGTTGAACATTGAAAGCCTTTCCATTTTCCAAGGCTGACTATATGCTATGTTGTGCAGCTCACGGGTCCTGGTGCTGATAACTCTCTCATTAGTCTATTTTCCATGGTTCTAGTTGGATCCGAGCTGCCTTTGGAAGAATTTTTAGTTTTCGGGGAGATCAGGATAAAACTGTGAATGACATGACTGTTAAATTCTAACACCTCCATCAGGTTACCCAACAGGGTTACGGGTACACTATAACCACTTTAGTGAGGTTAAACACCAGGGGGTTAGGTCGGAAACAGGAGAAGAAAAATACTAGATTCAATGAAACTACTAGATGCAGTCTATACTTTCAGTAGCCATGAGAATAATAAATTTTAAGCAGAATAAATCAGGCTGATTCTGGAAAAGTTCCTTGAATCTGACACAATTGTGGGAAGTCTTACATAAAGATCATAAGGTCCCCATACGCAATTTTATATCTGGAGGCTTGAGTTGTGGGTAACTCATTGCGTGTGTGGGTCTTACAATCTGGACCATCAAAAAGCAGTCTTTACCTACTGAGCTATCTCTAACCACCCTTAATCTAATATTCTTAAAAATCAATTTTGATACCATAAAATCCCATGATGAACAAAGTATGAAAATTTGAAGCAAAGTGGGAATCTAAACCTTAATTTTACACCTCTCCTTCCTCCTAAAACCAGCTTTACCAAGAGAACCTCTCCTGACCGTGGTGAGGAGGCTGTTGGGTTACAACATGGGCAAGGACTAGGGTGTGGCTTCTCAAGGCAGCCTCAATAATTTTCCTCTCATGAAGATGCACACAAGTGAGAATCATGCTACCAGAACCAAGCAACTGATGTAAACATCCCAACCAAATATGCCACAGTAGTTTACAGACAGGGATGGCTGTCTATTTACATGGTATCCCCTTACAGACAGTGATGCCACTTTAATGTTCTAACTCAAACCCCTCCCACTTTGATGTTGTTAAGTTAGCATTAAACAAACAAAACACTCAGTATACTTCAAAGGCCTTAAACTTTCTTTAGAAGCAATAATTAAATAAACCCTTAAACATTGCTTTTCTGTTTTTCTCATGGACATTGAAGATGTATGAGATATATTAAAAGATTACAGAAAAGTGGCAATATTCAATCCATTTATTTTGTTTAGTCCCATGCTATGTTGGCTTTATTTTCTTTATTTTCATAACTCTTTTATTTAATTATTTGTTTTATGTATATAAGTATACACCAGACACACCAGAAGAGGGCATTGTGTTCCATTACATTTGGTTGTGAGCCACCGTGTGGTTGCTGGGAATTGAACTCAGGACCTCTGGAAGAGCAGTCAGTGCTCTTAACCGCTGAGCCATCTCTCCAGTCCCTGACTTTATTTTCTAATCGAGTCATAGCCTTGCCCAGTCCTTAGCACAGCTGCACACAGGCAACATGTGCCTACACTGACTCCTCTTTTCCTTGGAACCTAACATTGTGCCTTTCTGATCCTTTGAGATATCTTTCTCTGCCACTGGCTCTTGGTCAGATCTGGACACAGGTCATCTATGGACTTTTTGCCTGTGATTTTATTTGTGTATTTTTTTAAAAACATTTTTTATTTTATTTTATTTTTGAGAGTTTCATATGTGAGTACTGCAACAGCACTCCCACCCTTCCCGCCCTCCTCTGATTCCTCCCATGCCCACCCACTCCTAAATTCATAGTCTCCATATCTTTAATGCTTATAGTCACACAAATATTCAGCTACCTGTATATACACATATACATCCAACTGTCTCCACTTACGATTGCCCATAATTATCATTATCACAGGGGCTCTAGGATTTTATGAAATATAGAAAGAGAACTCCAGAAGAAACACCGAGTAGTTTCACTTTGTGTTTTAAGGCATCCATCTTTTGTCTCTCTCTGAATCTTCATCTCTTAAACATGTGTATCTTCTAACTACGCTTCTCTATAAGGTAGAGGTAAATCATCTAATAGACATAATATAGTGCTGAAAGTGCTCATCATACGACCCAAAGCGGTAATCCAAGTGGAAACCAGAGTGGCTGAGGACGTGTGGGGGAGCCAGCACATGAAAGCCTCGGTGTATCCAAGTCCAGTGAAGAGAGACCACAGAATAATTTGAGCCAGAAAAGTTTAAAAAATTACTGATTATAGAAAGGGATTGGAGTAATACGGAATCGACTTGATAAAGGTAAATGAAATCTAAAGAACACAGAAAGTAGGGACTGGAGGGATGACTTAACTGTTAAGGCATTTTCAGAGAACCAAGGTTTGATTTCTAGCACCAATATGGCAGCCTATGCTGCCTGTAACTCTAGTTCCTCGGTATCTGATGCCCTCTGCTGGCCACTGTGGGCACTGCCGGCAGCTAGCATACTTCCATAAAGGCAAAACATTCATATGCATAGCTTAATCTTAATAAAAATACAAAACGAAAGGTCAAACAGCAACAACACCAACACACAGAGAGAGACAGAGACAGAGACAGACAGACAGACAGACAGACAGACAGACAGAGCTAAGCCTAATGGCAAAGGCCCACAATTCCTCTCCGGAGGTTGAGACAGGAGGACCTCAAATTCTGGGCCTGACTGGGTTACAGAGAGAATTCAAGGTTAGCCTGGGTAACTTATCAAGACCCTGTCTAATAAATAAGTAAATAAAAATAGGGAAAAGAACTGA
This sequence comes from Grammomys surdaster, assembly GCF_004785775.1. Lineage (NCBI taxonomy): Eukaryota > Metazoa > Chordata > Mammalia > Rodentia > Muridae > Grammomys > Grammomys surdaster. The sequence continues at coordinate 10,647,062 of NW_021604617.1, forward strand.
GAATACAGTCCAATGAAGTAGTAATGACTGGGGGCCAAAGTTCAATCCTCAGGACTGAGAACAAGCAAGAGAAGGATAATAGACCACATCTCCTATTCTCAGGGAAACCAAGGAAGAATCCTTGTCTCTGTGAGTGCAAAGCTAAGATCCAGACCCTCCATAGTTTAGAATAGTGGAAGATGGAAAGGTTGTCTCCAGGCATCTGGACAAAGCTATTCTTTGGAGGAATATTGTTATGGACAACCAAGATGGGAGGGTCTATAGTGTGGGGTAGGGTGGGGTGGAGCTGGCTGCTAACTGCTTTTGGTTGATATGTGCTGCTTGCACCCAGCAAAACTGGACAAGCTAGCTTTGCTGTAGTTCTTGGGTCTGGAGTAATTCTCTCCCTTTCTCTTTCGTGTGTGTGTGTGTGTGTGTGTGTGTGTGTGGTGTGTGTCACACGCATACTGCTACATGTGTTATACCACAGATACTTGCTGTAGACACAAGAGAACCAGAACAAAAATTCTTTCTTCCTGCAATGTCTCTTCCTTATCCACTTCTGATGACTCAGCGGATCACCGTCAGCTAGTAAAGAGAAATAGTTAATGGGTCCCAGATCCATTTCCACACAACTGTAAAATGGGTGAATTTTGAGCCGAGAGGCACAAAGTTGGTAACTAAAACATGCAAGGGAAAACACTAGTTCTGGGAGCAGAATCTCCATTAGGAATGCGATTGGGAGAAAGGCCTGCCCATTTAAAAAAAAAAAAAAAAGGTAAAATTACCGTATTTTAATTAACTCACAAATACACCATCACAACTGGCCTAATCACAGCTGGCCTATGGAAGCCATTCAAACACTTGCTTAGTCCTGATCTGACCATTAAAACTGTGTGTCAGGATAATCACTAAGTGTTGGAGGAGATGACAGCACCAATGTTTATGGTGCTATAAACCAATCCTAGCTATCTAACTCCAGAGAAGCTCAGGTGGAAACTTGGTAGGCAGTCTCTGAGGGTGAGACCTTGCAACACAGAACACCACTGGTAGCAACGGACTGCTTGCGGACAATCAGCTGGTAGAAAGAGTCGGACTCTTGACACTCGGTTTATTTTTCTACTTCTCTCGGTTGTAATAGGAATTTCAGACATGGTGAAAATGGTACGCTTTGTACTTTGTTATTTGGACCAAAGATGTCACTGTTTCCATTTCTCCCATTGTTTGAGAATGATACGTGATCCACTCTTAGGTCTATCCACTCTTAGGTCTAAAAGGAGGTCTTGGCACCTTGGGCAGAGCGCTTAGACTTGAACAGCACTGTCTTTGGTGAGTTTAGGGTAAGAAGAGAGCGTTTGATAAGATGATTGGATTCCTACAGGAAACCTTTAACTTTAGGGGTCTCACATGTTTCATCACAGACCCCTGTAAACTTTTTAAATAGAACATTCCACTGTTGACCATTGCTACCGCCACAGTCAGTCAACACCTAAATGGCAGGGGTTAATTAAGGAAAATTAATTCCACTTCTCTAAACCCTGGAAAAATGAAGTAAGGCTAATTTTTAGAATCTTTGTCTTTGGGTGACAAGGATATTATTTAGGAAGTTGGTATTTTAGTCAGACAAAATACAAGTCCCCTTTAAGGGCATAAAGATTCTATGGGGGCTCTGACAATGCAGTTCTGAGGGATCATATGGCAAGCATCACCCATTTTATGACAACACTGTACCCTTATGAGTGCCTGAAAATGACCCATGGGAATGTTAACTAGAACAACAAGGAGAGGTTTATGATGCTAAGCCCTCCGCTACAAGCATTTCATCTCTTTTTACAACCATGCAAATTATTATAGGTCCACTGACAACAGAAAAAATTTACTAGGCTTAAAACAAATCAGGCAGCATTTAACTGTCTAAAATTAAAATGGAAAAACATGTCAGAAGGCCTCGGAATCACGGGAGTTCTTGAGCTGTCTTGAAAGTGTGTGTAGGACTTGTGAACACCCTGCACAGCAGAAAATTCTTGGTATGTCCATGTGTGTCTCTTGTGGAGCTATGGATGAAGAGGGCGTAATGAACCTAGTAAATCCTACCTGTGCTGGCAAGGTTGCTCAGTGGTTAGAATGCTTACTGTGGGCTGGAAGGATGGTTTCAATAGTTAACAGCACTGACTGCTCTTCCAGAAGACTTTGATTTAATTCCAAGTACTCACACAGCAGCTCACCACCATCTGTAACTCCAGTTGCCAGGGAGACCCTCTTCTAGCTTCTGAAGATACCAGGCACTCAAGTGTTGCAAAACAGATATGCAGACAAAACACCCATCTATACAAAATGAATATGTAAAAAATTTTTAAAGTTCTCACCATGCAAGAGAGAGGATATATGCCTGGGGATCCCCGGGTTCAAATTGGCTCGTGGGTTTGAGAGTAATCCAGGATGATTCCCCCAACATCAACTGAGGGCCTCTCCATGCATATCCATGCACACGCAGCCACACGGTTTACCCATGAATGTGCAAACTCACACACACATTAGCATGGACATCACAGCACGTAGGCCAGTCAAAAAGGAGTCTTTAGGCCAGATTTTTTAGTCCATGGGCTCTGTTAGAACTGTTGGTTGGGTGAGAGTACTGATCTTCCAGGATAGCCTCGTACAATCAAAGCCCAAAGAAAACTCTCTAAAGATCTTTTTGCTTTCAATACCCCCCTCCCGCCCGCCACACACACATTCACAGGAGCAGAGAGCTCACGGTGGTCACAATTTCCCATTGGCTATCCTACTTTATTAGCTGGTTCACTGAAAAGTATTTTAAGATTTTATAGGGCCTTTCTTCACTTTTCATCATGAAAAAAAAAAACCCCGAGTATATAAAATAATGTGGAAGGAGTTAGAATGGGAAAGCAAGGGGAGAGGAGAGAGAGAGAGAGAGAGAGAGAGAGAGAGAGAGAGGGGGGGAGGGGAGGGGGGGGGGGGGGAGGGGAGGGGAGAGGAGAGGAGAGGAGAGGAGAGGAGAGAGAGGGTTCTTTGGAGTGTTAGAGTTGCCAGGTATCATCACAATACAATTATATTAAACATTTAGGAGGGGCTATGCTTGTACCTTTCACAGTAGTCAATTTTTCAGAAAAAAATGTATTTTTTTAAGTTCTGTAATACACAGCTGAAATGAAGAATATCTGTGACAAGGAATCCAGTGGGTATTTTTTTTTAGAAGTGTGCGTGTATGTTTGTGTATATGTGTGTGTGCGCGCGCACACATGCACTCGTGCATGTGAGTATGTATGTGTTTGTGTGTATAGGGTGTATGTTTAGGGTGTGTTATAGGGTGTGTTTATAGGGTATGTGTACATGAGCAGGATGTGTGTGACTTTATAGGATGTGTGCGTAGGGTATGTGTGTGTATAGGGTGTGTGTGTATGTGTAGGGGGTGTGTATATAGGGTGTGTGTGTATGTGTAGGGGGTGTGAGTATAGGATGTGTGCGTGTTGTATATGTGGGTACACGCATGCCTGTGATGACCAGAGGGCAACCTCTAGCGTGATCCGTCACATGGACTCCACCCTGTCCTCTGGGACAGGCTCTTACTGGCCTGGGGCCCCTTGAGTCAGCTAGGCTGTCTAGGCAGCAAGTCGCAGGGATTAGCTTGTCTTGCCTTCCCAGCACTAGAGTTCAGACATCATCTTATTCTGATTTGGGGGTGGGTGGGGCTTAGACGTGGGCTTCAGGACCGCATGCTCCTACCTTAAACACTTTACTGAAAGAGCTGTGTTCTCAGTCAGTCCTTTGGTTAGAATATTTTCAAGAAGAAGAAAAAAAATCTCAGTTGAGACCAAGCATTTCACAGCAGCAGTAAGGACACATTCGCCAAAGCCCCGCGTTTTTCCTATGTCTGTGCTGCTAGGGGAAGTTTGAGGGAAGGGGCTGTGGAAATGTTTCCTACTTGAAGTTCAGCGCGCAGAGCCAAGACCACGCCAGTTCCAGCCGAGAGCGGAGCGCTCTTGAAAGCAGACTGACTGAACTCCACTGTGCCAGATACCTGAGCCGTTGTTAGGGCACTCAGTGGAAAATTTCATTTCCACATTATAAATAACTGTAGGATATTTTAAGGGATCCAAGACTGCGAACTTCCAAGAGCTGCTTACATTAGTTCTACTGAGATGTTTAATGGAGGGAGGGTGCCCAGGAAGGCTATAAAGCTGAATTACCGGATATAATTAATTAAAATAAATAATCTCACCATTGATTAAATTGTCCTTAAAATCCCCAACCATTGAGGCCTGCATGTCTCATTATTCATCAAGTAAAAAAAAAGGGGGGGGGGCGATGGGAGATGGTGGTGATAATTGAACAGCAATGGCGGGAAAGCAAAGGTCCCCAAGACAGGATTTCTTAGATTCAAAGAACTATAGAATTTCCTGTTGGAAAAAGCCCCACTCTGGGAGCCCCTGTTTGAAACAGGCCATTTCTCAGTTCTGTCAGTTTGTGGAAGTTCCTTGTTCTGTGGGTTTCCTGGGAGGGGGGACGAAATACCCTCTTCCAGCCACTTTCTAACCTCTTTGACTACAGACACTATCCATTTCTGGTGACTCCCTCCTCTTCTGCAGCCCCCCCACACACTTAAAATGAAGAACGATGAAAACAAGCCATCTCGGTTGGCTCTCCCAGTAAGAGGGGTATGTATGTAACTGTGTCATGACGTCAGGGTATGAATTTGTGAGGATGCAAGTTAGCGTGGGTGCAGTTTCTCTCTCAGATGAGTTAGGAAGCCTGGCTTCCTTTTCTAGGCTGGCGTTTATGGCTGGGGAGATTAGCGCGGTGAGGCAGAATTCAGGCTTAGAGCTCTCCCCTGTGATCAAAAAGATAATTTAAAGTAGCACCCTTAGGAGACAGCTCAGTAACTCGCTGCACCTGTAGTGTATATTGGAATAAATGGCTCCAGTGGTCCCGGGACCAGACCGGAGCGCTAGGGACATGGAGGCTACCAGCTAAGAGGAAGTCGGGTGGTGGTGGTGGTGGTGGGGTGAGTGTCACAGCTAGTGGTGCACAGTTGCTTTTCAGTGGCATAGAGGAGAAGGTGGTGGAAGAAGAGGGAGTCTTAGAGGCGCAGGGAGGTGGCTGAGGGGAAGATTGGTGGAAGAATCCGGAAAGAGAGCAAGCAAGAGACAAGGAAAGGCCGACGACGTGGGGTGGGGGCATAGTTGTAAGTGGAGCGAGCAGAAAGTAGTGGCAGAAACAGTGACTCAAAGGGGAAGGGCGCAGGAGCGCTCCTCAGTATCATCCCTACGCCCCGTGAGAGGGCTTGCAGTCACACCCATCCCTGTCCTCTATCCCCAGAGCACCTCTCAGGCACAGGAACACAGGTCCCCAGGTCATCTGAGCACAGAAATCCTCTCTTTGTACTCGCCAGGCTGAAGTCTCGCAGAGGCACAACCAACCTCTTCTGCGCCCCGGGTACCTTTTCTGGGCCCTGCGGGTGCGGGGTAAGGAGACTCAGGGAAGCTCGGCTGAGCCTCAAAAACAGATAGGGAGGGTCGTGACAGGTCTCTTGTAGAACTTGGGAGGCTTTTGCACCCAGCACTAAAAGCACCAATTAATGGTACTGCAGATCCTTAAATAAGGCGGATGGTGAAAACAGGTTACTCAGCTATCCCTCTTCTTCAGTCCTCTAAGGGGACGACTCCAATTTTTCATTGATTTCACCAAATCGCAGTTGTGTCAACTACCTTGTTAGGAATCACCGGGACTTTGGTAAATGATTCTATTCGGAAGCTTTGGACATTTTAAAATAATCGGTTAAACAAGACAAGTAACAGAACATCGCGCGAGAGGTGAGCCGCCCGATATTGCTTCTGCCTGGTTCTTGGGGTGTAGCAGCCTCCGGCGGATTTCCCGGCTTCTGTGGGCGCCGCACGTTGTTTGATTTGTTTTGAAGGCTCAGAATTTGAGGCTGGTCGGAGACACCCACGTGCTTCTGACTCCCATCAGCGTAATGATCGCCTTAGCTTGAGTCGTGTCTATATAAACCGCAAAAACCTAATCATTAGAAATCCCAGCCTCCAAAAACCACATTTTAGGTAAAAAACTGCTGCTTTTCCCCCGCACTCCTTCATCTCTCAACCACAACGTTTTGGGGATTCCAAAACCACCTCCCCCCATAACGCCGGGAAACAAATACATAAATAAATAATTACGGAACCATTTTTTACTTTTTATTTTTATTCCCCTAAAGTGGGGGAGCGGCTAGGAAGACAGTTAAAGACACTAGACTTAGTCTGAGATGAAGACTGAACTTAAAAAGATTGGTAAATTAACGGATAACCGCTGTGTATCCCCCGTCTCTCAGCAAGCGTTTTTTTGCAGCTTACATTATTTTAATTACCAAGCTGACATTTTTCAGTTCTTAAAAAAAAAGCCCATCCTTATTCTCCAGTAATGACAAGAAGGAATATATAAGAAAAGTATGCAGACATCTGTTAGAATTTCTAAAACTATTTTGACAAGCCCTCCTGTCACCCATTTTTTGGTGTCACCTAAGGAGGAAAAACCTACCCCCGAAGCCTGTAAAAACCTGCCCCCCGCCCCAGCCAATGTGGGGTGGGGTTGAGGTGGGGGAGGGTGAAGAGTACTCAGAAGTCAACGCGGAGACTTGAGAATTTTCCTTCCTCCTCTCCTGAAGTTACGACGAAAAATTAACGCCAGCAGGAGCAGCCTGAGGCTCTCCCGGCTTCTCAGCTTCAGCATCGTCAGACCGAGAAGGGGTTCTTGGTCCTTAGGGTGAAGGGGGAGCCGAGGACGCAGGCGGCGGTGTCCTAGGCGGGGACCGCCTCCCTCCAGCTTCGGGCGCCGAGCGCAGCGTGCGGGCGCTTCAGGCGGCCGGCGGGCGGCGGCAGCGGCTGCGATCCGCAGGCTCCAGATCTGTCGCCCCGAGATCCGCTCTTCCCCCACCCCCTACTTACCTCCCGGCACCTTGAAACCGGAGGGGGACCCGGGGCACTTTGCAAAGAGCAGGAGGGAAGAGGCCGCGAGGTAGACGGCGGCGAGTGAGAGGGCGAGCGGAGAAGCTGAGGAAGGAAGAACTCCGCGGCCGGAGGATTCGGAGCGCGCAGCCGGCGCGGGGAGCGCGCAGCGGCCTCGGAGGAGGAGGAGGAGGAGGCGGCCTGGGCAGGCGACGGCGCCGCGACTTGGGCAGCGGCGCTCGGCTTGGCGGTGGCAGACAGCGAGGGGTCACACGCACCCCCGAAATGGACTGCTGAACCTGCGGGGGCTCCACTACCGAACTGGAACCCGGAGCGGGGCGCCAGCACACCCAGGACACAGTGCCCCAAGGGGCCCCCCCACTGCAAGCTGCTAACTTCAAGTTCCTTGCCTCGGCTGGGACAAACACGCCCCCGCGTCCCGCTCGTAGCAGCCACCGCCGGAGGCTCCCAAGCCTCCCGGTGGAGATCCGCGCCTCTCGGGTGTCCCCACCCGCCACCCCGACTGTGCCCGGGTCGCCAGCCGCCGGCCCCCAGCAGACTCCGCCCGGCACTCGGCTTCCTCGAACTTGATTTCTCACCTCCTCTGTCCCGTCACCTCCATCCTCTTTCCCCCCCCCGTCTCGCCTCCACCCCCTCGATTTCCTCCTCCTCGCCCCCCATTTCCACCCTCCTCCCCCTCCCCCGGCCACTTCGCTAACTTGTGGCTGTTGTGATGCGTATTCCCGTAGATCCGAGCACCAGCCGGCGCTTCAGCCCCCCCTCCAGCAGCCTGCAGCCCGGCAAGATGAGCGACGTGAGCCCGGTGGTGGCTGCGCAGCAGCAGCAGCAACAGCAGCAACAGCAGCAGCAGCAGCAGCAGCAGCAACAGCAGCAGCAACAGCAGCAGCAGCAGCAGGAGGCGGCCGCAGCAGCAGCAGCGGCAGCGGCGGCGGCAGCGGCGGCGGCGGCAGTGCCCCGGTTGAGGCCGCCGCACGACAACCGCACCATGGTGGAGATCATCGCGGACCACCCGGCCGAACTGGTCCGCACCGACAGTCCCAACTTCCTGTGCTCCGTGCTGCCCTCGCACTGGCGGTGCAACAAGACCCTGCCCGTGGCCTTCAAGGTAAGAGACTGGTCACCCCCAGCCCCTGGCCGGGCCCTGTGGAACCTTCCCGCTGTGGTCTCGGTACCCATGGGTGCCCTCCAAGACTCCAGCCTCGGTGACCCCACTCAGGGGACTGAGGTGGCCCTGATCTACTTACCCCGCAGCGGTGACCGCCAGCAGATGCCCCCTCTCACCTGTGTGCCCACTACCATCTCAGCCTAGGTTCCCTCGCTGGTTCTTTGCTTCGTCTCCCAGGCACGATTCTTACCTCTTCCCCCTCGCTGTGGCTCCTGGGCCCTAGGCGCCCCGAGGTGCCCACTGTGAGCTGCAAACTTCCTCCAGCCCCCTTTCCCCGGGGGTCCCCGCACTCCTCCCGGGCATCCCGGCCTCCTTTCTCCGGGATTCCGTGCGCTCTTTCCCGCCTTCCCCCGCAGCTGCAGGCCGCTACCCTGAGCTAGGCGTCCCTTTCCCGGATTGGGTGCCATTTGGCCGATCCTGGGCTTGGCCGGGATACCCGCGGGGTGCCAGCACGGCAGGGCGCTTGCGCCTGGGGCCGGATGAGGTGCCAGTCGCAGCACGTAGGTTGAGGGTGCTCAGTAAACTTGGGGATGGACGCGGGAGAGCAGGGACGGATGGGGACATTCGCGCCCTCCTTGGCCCGTTACATGGAGGAAGGCGGGGCCGCCGGGGTCTCGGCTTCTATCGAGGCCGGGCAGCTGCGGGGTTGGGACGCTGGATCCCCGAGTGCGGGGGTGAGCGTCAGGAAAGGGAGCAAAGCTTAGGCTGCCTCTTCCAGCCTCACTCCTCCTGGGAGGAGAAGGGAATCCTATGGAGCAACTTCAGTTGGTCAGAATGCAACAGAGGTGAAAACTTTATTTGCCTTGAAAGAGCCAGAAAACAACCCCCACCCCCATGTCCCTTCTGCTTGGGGAGGTGGGTGGGTGGCTCGCGCCAGAGGCTTGGGCTCCAAGGTGCCCGAGGCCTCCTTCGCCCGAGTCCATTAGCTTGACAAAACCGATAGCGGTGGGAGTTACACGCAGCCGCCGACAGGTTGAAAGTGTGCGGGTCCCCAGTTTCTATAATGCAGTCTGGGCTTCCGGAGCCATGAAAGATCCCCTCCCACCACCCAGCCCCAGAAGAGACTGTGCTGGACGGATGTCCATTCTCACTGGTCCGGACGCTAGGGATCGAGCTGGGGGAGCCAGCAAGAGAGATGAGTCCATAGGTACATCCAGTTTTAGTGGGTGAGCCTGGGACCCAGTTCTCTATAGAGCAGGTTAAGAATGGTCTTGAAAGAGAGTGAGAAAGAGAGAGAGAGGAAAGAAAAAAAAAAGGCGGAATTGTGCCAGTTCCTTCATCTCGGACTTCAGTGCCAAACTCCCACGGGCCCCTTGCATTTCCCAGTGGTTGATCACCCGGTACCCCACGCAGCAATTCAGATTCCATGTGTGGGTGGAGCGACAAGAGGGGCCCAGGTCAATTAGGGCAGTTATCTCTTTAGGTCTCCTATCTGAACAGAAATCTGAATGGATTATTATGGAAGGGGTGTGTGTGGCTCTGTAGCGGCCAGTTTCCTTTTGCAGTTGGATCAAGCAGTGGTCCTAAAAGGATACACGTCGGGTTTCTCCTTTTTGAGAGCATCCATTTTGGCGATTAATGTTTTCTTTCTTGTGATGTGAAGGGCTCAGATATAGGGGAAATCGTAGAAAAGGATGTCTCCATTGAGAGGTATCTTTTACAATGTTTATCAGCCAAGGGCCCAGAATTTTCTAAGTACCCTTTGTGAGGGTAGACATTATTTTAACAATAAAAGCAAAACTTTTCCCAAACCTGGATAAAAATAGGGGGAAATACAAGTAAGTAGATATTTTGTATAATGCAAGGGCATACATTAAGGTGTAAAAGGATTAATTCAATGTCTGGTGTTCTGTGTACTCTTCTGATACTGAATGTGCTCAGGTTATAACTGTCATGAACTGGTCATCTTAAATGGTGCGTTGATTTTTGAGTACAAGTCTTCTGCAGCGAAAGAATCTGGGTGTAAAGACGGGATGGGATTCAGTCTGAGCATTTTTTGGATTTGGAACCTAGATTTTCTAACTAGTTTCTAAAACGATGTTGAAAGTGAATTTCTTTCTTTGTTGTTAAGCCTTCTAATCACAGTGTGCATTTTCTCCTTAAACAGTAAACAGACCATTGGTAACATAGGGCTTATTACAATATTAAAATTTGTAATAAATCGAGTTAAAAGATCATTGAAACACACCACAATAGTTTCATCTCTCTGCTTAAAAAATATGGATATCTGGAGGTTCAGATTTTTTGACAGCAACTTTTATAATTTCCATTTCAACAATGTAACAACAGCCTTTTCAAAATAACTTGCTTTGGGAATAAAGTCACAAGCATAGCAGGCTTCTTATCCTCTCTCAACATAATCAAATACATCTGCACTGAGAAAATACTATGAAGAAGTCCCTCTTTCAAACTTGGTGACAGAAATTTGGCTATCATATCCAGAGCTATGTACAAAATAAGTTATGGTATTGTCAGGTGGAAAGCAGAGAGTTAAGTGCTCTGAAAAAACTGCCCCCCCCACTGAGAGAAAAATATTGTTGAGAAATCTAGTGTTCAAATCAATACAATATTTATTGAACCTATATTTTAGATTTGTGACACAAAGTTCACTGCAGTGAACAAGAAATGAATTCAGTAGTCTGTTCTGATATCTGATAAATTAGTACTTCACCATGATATTGAAAATGGATTATATTAAAAAGTACAGAATCTATTGGTATTGTTTATGTAATATAATTTGGGGGCTTTAAAAGAGGCCTTGTTTCATTTATAATGGACATGTCAAATATACAAAACAACTACTGGTCTTCACGGAAAGTTATTTATTACCATTGCACTTTTACCAAAGTTCTGTAGTTTTGAAACAGTCGGTCCTTCCAGGTGTCAAGGAAATGGAAATAAATATTTTTAACATTTCTTTCAGGTGTATCTCACTAAAACCTTAAAATAGTTTAGGCCTACTATTCGAGGATACTAAGGCTCTTTCTGTCACGGATGATTTTAGGGCCAGGATGCAGCAATTTGCAAATTCAGCTCAGTAGTTGATGGTTGGCCTGGTAGAGTGTATAGAATGCGTTAACCCTGCATCTACTAGCGCCCTTTGAGTTAGAGGCCTGTCAGCATCATCACTGTGAAGCCTGGTGTTCAGGGTTCATAATAAAGTTGCCTTAAATAGCTTCAAGCTGAAACATTACGTTGACATCCAGATGTATATCTTAAAAGTCAAAGTCGTACAGGCCCATATCACTGTTTTAGGTTAGATCATATATGTTCACCGATATCACATTCTTTCTAGTAATGTTAAAGAGAAACGGCGTGTCTACATGCATGATCGAATACTCATAGTTAATTTTGTATTTTTTTATTTTGCATTTTTAACATCATCTTTCAGTGTTGCTGAGGTTTTCAAATGATTCCATTTCTATTTGAGGAGGGCTTGTTGGCAATTACTGGCTATTTTTCTTTCTTTTTGTTATTTTGTCTTTTTATTTTTTTTCAGAGCTGAGGACCAAACCCAGGGCCTTGTGCTTGCTAGGCAAGTGCTCTACCACTGAGCTAAATCCTCAACCCCTATTTTTCTTACTTTAAAAGCAAGTTTGCAACGTATACATAACTGAGTGTTAGTGGTTTGTATCTTTCTCAAGTGTTTAATGATCAGACTTTGTATCTTTAAAACAATCTAATTATAGCTTAAGAAGGGAAGACATTATTAAGCTTGTCAAATCTTTATTAAGCCTAATGCAAACTGTTTTTGCAAAATTATGTCAATCATAGTACATCAGGTTATGAAGACAGGGCACGTTGTTTTTGTAAAACTCACTTAAAGGGAAATATTGTGAAATATTGTATATATATATGTATCTTATTAGTAAGTTAGAATACATTTTGAATAGAACATATATATTTTTTAAACTTTGAAACATTTATATTTGAGGGGGTGTGGTAACTCTGTTTCTTTGTATTTTCACCTTTAGTATCACTGCTGTGTATTTTCGGAGTTCTAGGATAGCTACTGTTAGATGATCTAAGCCACTGTCATTCATCACCTACAGATTGCTGGCTTAAACTGAAAAAAGTTTTCGTCAACTTTTTTGTTGGACATATTAAATTGTTTTGAGGCGATACATTGTACCTGTTTTTCTTTTAGAATTCAGTTGGCTCCCTCCCCTCCAGTTTAGGAAGCCTTCTTGGATGAAATTCTAAAACCACACTATAGTATTTTGTTGAAATATTTCTATAGTTTACTTGAAAAGCATAATTTTGTTTTTGCTTCTTGCAGTTACTGAGTAGCCTCTTTCATTTTTACAAAGAAAGATACAATCAGATTCTATCTTGCAAATAATTATATTTTATTTTACTGCACCTGCATTATGCCAACAGAATGTTAATCTGTCAGAGTAATTGATTAGCTCAGACAGAGCTGCTGTCCATGGAAATGTCATGGGCAATTTTCAACTTCCAGTCTGGTAAGACCACAGGAACAGGGGGTTAAGTTAAGTTTGCTATCGCTCCTTGTTCAGAAGGAGGCCCAGATTCAGTCAGAATGAGACTCAGACAAAATCTCAACATCACTAGAGTTAACTACTCTTTAACTTCGTTTTGTACAAACTACACATTGTGTGGTTTAAACGCTGGTTACAGCGGGGTGAGCTAAATAAAGCAAATTCTTTCTCAATTCTGAGGCGGCAGAACAGAAAGTGACTTCTCTCTTCTCTTGCTTTTCTTGACTTTGTAATTGTTATATTTTAAGAACACCTAGAAATGTAATTATTATGAGTTCATCATGAATTATTCTTTGCCGAACAGTACTTCATGTTGGTTAACATGGGAAAAAATTTCAGTTCATATCTCGGCCTAACTAGTCAAAGAACGATCTCTCTCTCTCTCTCTCTCTCTCTCTCTCTCTCTCTCTCTCTCTCTCTCTCTCTCTCGGTTGTTCTTTTTGCTTTTTAGAATGTTTTTCCATTACTTGGGTTTGATACAGATAAAATGTGTAAAAATTTCCTCATTCCTTGGTTTTCTTTTAGATAAACATGGTTGAGAATATTCAAAGGAAACTTCAGTTCCAGACATCTACTTAGAAAGTCTCAAATATGTAATTATACTTCTGACTGATATAAAGTTAAATACAGTACTCCCCCTCCCAAGAGACACCACTTTTCCTCAGAAACAACACTGGTCAGTCTGGTCTGGTACAATGAACAGCAGAAATTCAGTATATTTTAATCATTGGACTAGAGTTCAGCCTTTATCATAAGGATTGTCACTATGTGTGTTGACATATTCTCCAGGTCCAGTTCTAAGCTTCATAGGATGTGCACACAACTGTCTGTTTTGCTAAATATGATATACAAAGCAAACCCATATTTAATATGATTATTATTACGCTGCTTTAATAAAGTGGACTTACATATTTCACTCTTAGGAATCTTTTCTTTCACATTTTCCCTTATTGAGTCAGTTTTGTTCTCTTTTGACACCAAAAATAATAGTCCATTATGTTAAAAAAAACGTAGTAAAATAATAATGTCCCAAGCTTTTGAAAATCTTTACACTGAGG
>NW_021604617.1:10660845-10661841 GCF_004785775.1 Grammomys surdaster
TTTTTTCTGAAGCCAGGAAGCGTCACATACTCAGTGGCACTCTTAAAGGATGCTTACCATGAAAAGCCTGTGTTTAGCAGCAGACTCAGAACCATCAGTCTCCTTATCTTACCAAAACCAATATCACTATAGTGACACACTGTGCTTATACAATATCTTCTACATTTTACAGCTTAAAAAATTATTTCCAATGTATATTGGGAAACCCTGGTTCTTAGAGATAAAATAATTGGTACAAGGGTCATAGTAGATGTATCGAAAAAGTAATGGAGAAACGGAGCCTTATGCTTTTTAGTATATACAGTCTCTTCTAAGATAGTATTACTTTCTTTCACCTTTATTAATATTTATTTTCTTTCAATAGATAGCCAGGCAGCAGAGGTTAAAAATACAACTGCTGAAGGTATAAGATGTCTTCATATTCCAATGAATCCTGGCAGACATTTTCAATTATTTCTGTATTTTCAAACATGCATATTTTTTGGCATCAGAGAAATGCCCCATCTTCAGGAGCCCAGCACTTGTCTTAGTAACTCCCTCTGCCCCACCTGAGTTGCTAGACGGAGGTGTCAGAGAGGAAATTTGTTCTCAAGGGATTTGCTTTTGACTCAGGAGACTTCTCAAGTTGAGAATAGCTGTGTACTCTAGGTAATACCGGTCTGCAGTGAGGACACTTTTCTGTCTGAGGTATGCTGACTCATCCTATAACTGGTTCCCTCAGCAGTTTAGCTGGTAGCCCACAAAACTGTTGGCTGCTGAGAGCAGTGCTTTTTATGGAACTCTTTCATTTACTGGTTTCATAGACACACACAGGCACATACACATGCACACACACACAGACACACATACATACACATGCACACACAGACACACAGATATACACACACACATGCACATACACAGACACATAGAGACACACATACATACACAGACACACATACATACACACACACACACAGACACACATGCATACACATGCACACACAGACACATACA
>NW_021604617.1:10661851-10665029 GCF_004785775.1 Grammomys surdaster
ACACATGTACACACACAGACACACGCATATACATGCACACACACAGAGACATACACAGAGTCACACAGACATACACATTCACATACACAGACATACACATATACATGCACAAACAGAGTGACATACACTCACATATTCCTCTCTCATGTTCGCATGTTACTGTGTGAGGCTATGGAGTGCCATGGCATGCCTGTGGTGATCAGAGAACAATCTCAGACATTGGCCCTTGTGTTCTACCCTGTCCCAGGCAGTCTCTTTGCTGTTTGCTGCTGTGAACCAGGCTAAATGACTCACAAGCCACACGCACAATCTCCCAGTAAGGGTGCTGGTATTACAAAGGTCAGACCTGCATCTTTTTATGTCTGCCCTTTACATGGGCTCTGAGGATTTGAATCAGCCCCCATGCTTACATAGCAAACACTTTACCCACTGAACTATCTTTCTAGCTTCTATTTAAAAAAATACTCATCAAATACTTCCTAATATGCCAGGCACTGTGTTGAGAGTCGAAGTTTGTAAATAAACTAGATGAAATGAAAGCCATTCCTAAAACCTGGAACTAATTTATTAAAAATTAGTATTAATTAATACTCTATGTGTAGTAAAAATGAGGGTGGCTAGACACCATGAGACACTGGGAGTGTGAGTCCTATGTTATAAGAAAAAGCTTCTTGATTTTGAACTGAACAAGAGATGAGGTTGTAGAAACTGAGACATGGTCTAAGAGTCAAGTAAGAGTAACAAAAAAAATCTTGATGAGGTTTTATTTTGTTTCATTATTTTCCTGGCTGGCAGAGAGGATATAATGGTGGGGAAGGTATGGGGAGGGCTACAGAGAGAGAAAATTCAGTCCTAAAATATAGTATCTGTTTATTGATGACACTTTAAGGAAGACACATAGCAAGTGCATTCAGGAATATCTAGACTTGTTATGGAGAGTTTTGAGTGGGGTTTTTGCTAGCTAGACAGGTGCACGGGGGTGCCTTGTCAGAGTGGCTGCTTCAGCTGACCTCTTGCCAAGTTAATGGGAGATCTCTGGACACTAGGTGACGAAATGGGAATAGGCTGGGCAGAGGATGCTTGGAGTTACTGGAGAGGAAGAGACCGTCACTGAGAAGCAGGTTCTTGGTAGTGCTTTGTCTGTGACAAAGAAGGTTCCTGTGGCCGGCATCCCATCACTAAGGTTGCATGTTCATCCAGGGTGCACAGCCAACCTGGGATGAAGTCATCCTGGGATGTGTGGTAGCCTCAGAGACAGATGATCCTATATCTTGTCTGTAAAGCTTCAGATGAACTGTTGAAGACTGAGGGGACAAATGTGTCATTCCAACATGGTAGATGACATAAGATGAAGTTGTGGGTATGAATGTGTGCTGACATTTGTGCAGGCGCTCATCACATGTGTGCATTTGGAGGTCAGAGGTCAATAGGTGTTAGTTTTTGAAGCTGTCTTTTCTTGGTGGGGGTGGTCTTAAGACTTTTTGATTAGGCTTAAGATGGCTGGCTGATCTACTCTAATCTCCTCTTTTCTGTTTCCCCAGCGCTGGGATTACAAACATATACATATACCATAACACCTGGCTTTTTACAAGGTATCTAGTGATCAAACTCTGGTCCACACACTTGCCAGGCAAGCACTTTACCAACCAAGCTATCTTCACAGCCCAGGATACATTTCTTGATTATAGAACTCAGTTGTCGCTATCGTTTTCATCCCTGGATAGGTCTGTCTTCTGTACCCAGACTTTCTTCTCTTGATAGCTTTGACTATCTCACACAGAGAAGTATGCAGTATACATTCAGTGTTGATAAAAGATGACCATTTAGCCCCCTAACTGATCTGTATCCAGTATTGCAGCCAGGCCTAGGAGTTTCACCTGAGTCCTTTTCCATAAAGCCAAACACCTCCCCCTTCTCTGTGTATGTATGTGCGTGTATGTGCATGTATGTGCATGTGTGTGTGTGCATGTGCGTGCATGCGTGTATGTGTGTTGTCAGAGTATATATGGAGGCCAGAGGGTTGACATTGACATATCTTCCTCAATTGCTCTAAAATCACATTTGTGTGTGTGTGTGTGTATGTGTGTGTGTGCACAAACACACACTAAAATGCATGTGGAAGTCAGAGGACAATTTGCAACACTGTTTCTCTTTTTTCATGTAGGACCCAGGAATGGAATGTAAGTCAACAAACTTGGTGGAAAGTGTTTAATCCAGGGAGCTATTCCTTCTGACCTCCACCTTGGGTTTTGAGACAGGGCCTCTCCTATAACCTGTAGCTTGCAGATTAGGCTTAGGTGGGTGGCTGGTAAGCCTCCCAAGAGTGTCTGATTTCCACCTTCTAGCAGTGGAATTGCATCCAGGCTGCCTTTCCCACAACTTTTCACTTGGGTGATAAGGCTCTGAACTTGGGTCCTCATACTTCCATAGCAAGCATGTAACCTCCAAATTCCCTTCTGTTTTTAGCTCAAGATCTGACTTGAGACCACACCCCAGGGCTCTTGTGGCTGTAGACAGGAGATGCCTTAATATGTATGGTACAATCTGCAGATGGGGCATCAGCCTTCTTTCTGAAGTATAATTCCTGCAGACAGCCTAACATCGGGATTTAATAAAAGCGTACATATACTCTGTGAAGAGCTGAACAATAAATAAAGGCAAATTTAGCTTGCTTTCGAAGTGGGTGGACCCTGAAACACCAGTGTATTTGAAATGGTGTCACAACCTAACTACAGATGCTTCCCTTCTGGTCTGCCACCATTGGACCACGGCGCTAGGCTCTGATAAGACACCATTTACAGCGTGCATGTGTTCTCTGTCCTTAAGTGTTTCTGATGTGCCACTGTTCCTTCTGTATTTCCTGTTTTATGTAGGTTGTAGCCCTCGGAGAGGTACCAGATGGGACTGTGGTTACTGTCATGGCCGGGAATGATGAGAACTACTCCGCCGAACTCCGAAATGCCTCTGCTGTTATGAAAAACCAAGTAGCCAGGTTCAACGATCTAAGATTTGTGGGCCGGAGTGGACGAGGTAGGTCTCTGATTTTTAATACTGATCCTGGGGTAAGCACGTTAGGCTCTCTGATGAAAGCAGACTTGTCTATATGTAAAAGAAGTAGCAGCTTCTCCTCCTCCTCCTCCTCCTCCTCTTCCTCCTCTTCCTCCTCCTCCTCTTCCTC
>NW_021604617.1:10665129-10670417 GCF_004785775.1 Grammomys surdaster
CTCCTCCTCCTCCTCCTCCTCCTCCTCCTCCTCCTCCTCCTCCTCTTCTTCTTCTTCTTCTTCTTCTTCTTCTTCTCCTTCTTCCTGAAATAACCACCGTAGGTTTGCTTAAATAAATCCAGATGCCCTTGAGTGTTCTCCTGAGTAGTTAGGCCTTTTTCATTTGTTTTATTATATAGAAGAGTCAAACAGTGTTCTCAAAAGAACTTGTTCCTAATTTCATGGGGGGTTAGCATGTACAGTAGGGAAAAGAATGCTTGGAGGATCAGGGTCTGAATTATGAGGAGTCACGTGACTCAAGTGGACTGAGAGGTAATAGGGAAAGGAAAGCGATTGCTTCGGAGACGTTTCCTGACAGCTTCAACTTTACTCTGAGTTGGAGCGCTATTGTCCTTTAGCAATGTCACCTGTGAATGATTTCAATTATTCTTGTAATGAGAATTGATTCAAGTACTTATTTAAGCTCTTTTTTTTTTTTTTTTTTTTTTTTGACAAGGTCTTTATTGTGTAGCCCTGGCTGGCCTGGGCTACTTACTATGTAGACCAGGCTGGCTTCAGACTACTAAGAAGAATGACTATAAAATTGCCTAGACAACTCCTAGGGATCTCAATGGTTTCACAGTATTTAGGGTCTTCAATCAGCTGAATCCACATTAAGATATTAGAAGCATTTAGCAGAATCAGAAAGCAGGAAATAATCCTTTAAAGGATTTTTCACCACAGTTTCAGAGATGGAATTATTTTTTTGCTGGAGTCTCTAAGGAGACCAATACTTTGGGTTTTTTTTTGTTTTGTTTTTTACTTATTCTCCAGGGAGCCTTCTATTGGCTATTCACCTGTCAGAAGTATTATGCTCATTCAATTTATTGGATCTAATATTTCCTTAAGTATTACACTAAGAAGAAAATAAAAAAAAAAGTGGGACCACTTTAGGACTGAGGTGAAGGGAAACCATGGAGCCTGTGCATTTGCTGCAGCCCAGGTTTTAGTCAGGAAATGAGAAACACTACTCTAAACTGTGTCTAATAATTACTCTCTAGTTTGGATCGTATGTCAAATTATTACCATTGTAAAAACTTGATAAGGGAAATTTAAGCAAGACTGTTTCCGATGAGGAGTTCTAGTTACTTTCTAGGAATGGGGCCAAGTGGTTAACTTAAGACAAAAAGGATGCTAATGAGATGCTGTCGCTGAAAGGTGGTTTCTGCTGAAATGAAGTTCAGAGCCTCTGACAGCACCTAACTAGAGGCCTCCTCTGCTCCTTTGTGCTCCTTCATTAGAAGAGGAAGAACAGCTTCTATCTCCTGACTAGGTTTGGAGGGTGTGGGGTGGGTTCAGACAGTCACTCATCCTTTCTTCTACTCTTTTAGGCTTTTGTTTATTCTTTTGGTTACTGTTGCAGGGTCCCTATACAGTTAAAAGTTTCTCCTTTTTCCTCCTGGGGAAAAAAAAAGTAAACACAATGAGGCACCTGTATGCTCTAAATGTAAACAGGATGACGTAGCTGCATGCTCTAAACTGCGCCTTTCTTCTCCTGTTACTGTAACTGGAGCAGTGAATTTTAGTATTTAAAGGATGGGGTGCTACTCTTAATTCTATTTTACAGATCCAAACTTGTGTTTTCATTTATTGTACTTCTGTGTTATATAGATGCTAAATCACATGTTATATAGATGCTAAATCACCCCTCCCTTTTTTTTCCCTGATCAATTTGACTAGAAACTATGGCAGAGTGATAGTGTACTTTGTAAACCCTCAACATATTTATTTAAGAAACTTCAAAAGGAAACAAAGGGTGTGCGCTGTTTTACTATATTGGCTTTCTGAGTTTTGGCTGGTTTCCCAAATAGCAATTTTTATATTAAAAAAAAAAAGACAGACTTAACTGCTTGCAGACTTTTCACGCATGGAAGATGAAGGAAGGCTCTTTTGATGAAGTGTAATTATGTCCAAACAGAGCTGACCCCCTCCCCCTATATTTCTTATGATCTTAACTGAAGAAAGTAGGATTTTTCCTTTGAAGCAGCCGGGACGTGGTAGAGGATCTGAAGTGCTCCAGTCTGCTGCCAGAGGCAGGATGGAGAAATTGGTCCAGACTTGTCTTAGAGACTTGGGGGAGGGGGGTGGGAAGGAGTGGGTGGAGAGAGAACGAGAGAGAAATTGATTTATCGCTAATAATAGATTTTTATATTACTGTATTACTTTGAATAAGAGGAAGCAGGAAGATTGAGTTAAAATGGAGAGAGAGAGAGAGAGGGAGAACACAGAGTGTATCAATAAGAGGCGGCTCTGGATGAAAATGAGTCAGGTTTGCAGTGGCAGGAAACCCTTTAGCGTGACCCGCTTTTTACAAGACCATCTCCAGCTTCCTCTTTGGTTCCTGCCCATCTTCATCTGTGTTGCTAAGTCTTCTCCGTGTGCTCCGACCGGTTGGATTCTCTCTCCCATCTTTACAAAATGTGTCTTTGATGGCGTTCATCAGAAAAGAAAAACAAAACAAAAACCATAAACATTGTTTCTTGTAACCTTTTCACTGTTGAAACCTAGACTCTCTGAAACTGAAAACTGGCCTTAGATTTATAAAGTAGCCACATTTCCGTATTTCCATTCACGTTTGCTTCCCAGACCATCACAGGACCACAACGCTCAAAAATGCCTGATATAAAGTACGGCATCACTGAAACTTGCATGAAGCTATGCAATGTCTCTTCCCACTTTTCCTTTATATTTTACACAGAAGTGTTTAAAGTGACTTTGAGCATTTCTCCTCCTTCTTCTCTCCCTCCTCCTCCTCCTCCTCCTCCTCCTCCTCCTCCTCCTCCTCCTCCTCTTTCTTCTCCTTTTGTGTGCTTCCTCTCTTTTGACATCAAGCTTGCTGCTTTTAATTTACAAGTCTTTTAAAGCATTTACAGCCCACAGAGCATGGTGTTTTGTCAATTTAGGATACAATCCTCCTTATAGTCTATGCCTTCTGGCTCTTCCTGGCAGCCTTTAAGGCTAAATTGGAATTGTCTTCCAGTGACAGTTCCTGCTATGTAGCTAAGAAAACTTTGGGTGGTATTTCGGAATTAGCTCCTAGATGAAGCTGTGGATGATATAGCTGGCTTTGCCTGAGCAGGATTCTCTGTGTTGGGGGGTTATGAATGTGTTTGCACATGTGTGCTGACACGTGCACCTGTGTGCAGTGCATGCGGACCGCAGAAATGGATGCTGACATGCCTTATTCAGTCGCTTTCCACTGCTTTTTTTCCAGACATGGTCTCTCAGGTAGCTAGCTGAGTCAACTGGCCCAGGCTGCTCTGTATTTCCCATGATGCCCCTGTACTTTGCTCTCCAGTGCTAGAGTTATTATGTATACATCGCTATACTCTTTTTTTTTTTTTTAAATATGGGGGCCGAGAATCTGAGCACAGGACTTCTTTACCCACTGAGCTATCTTCCCAGTTCAAGTAAGATCTGTTTATATGTCATCCATAGTCTTCCATTAGTGCATCATCTATGGTTGGTAATGTCCACTGTTAAAAACCATAATCCTGGGGACTGGAGAGATGGCTCGGTGGCTAAACGCACTTTCTGCTCTTCAAGAGGATCCTGTCTGGGCTTGATTCTTAATGCCCCACATGGCTACTGACACTGTTGGTCCCCTTAGTTCCAGGGGGAATTTAGTGCCCTCTTCTGACCTCCAAGGGCACCAGGCATACACGTGGTGGACAGACATAACTGAAGGCAAAACACCCACACACATAAAATTATATAGAAAAAATGTAATCCTGGATCCTTGGAAAGTGGAGATTGGGAAGCTGGTTTTAAGTTAAGGAAATCATGAGTGCCCACATAAACTTTTGACTCCGGAAATGCAGCATTATTGTAAGACGAGCTAATTAGTGAGTCTGGTCAGAGTTTCTGGAAGTTTCTTCCACACTGTAGGGGCTGGGGCTAATCAGAAGCCCCTTTTGACTTTGCTTTCATTGTTAAAGCACAGTTTGAGCTTTAGGAATCTGCTCTGAAAGATGAGTTTCTTCCCCAACTTTACCTCTTTTTAAAGCAGATTTGTTTGTTTGTTTTGTTGATTTTTTAAATTTCGGTTTTATTTATTCATTCATTTACATATATTTATATTTATTTTATTTTGTGTGTATGAGTGCTTTGCCTTGTATGCATATCTGTGTACCACATATGTGCCTTGCCTGGTGCCTAAGGAAGTGATGAGCCTCCCTGTGGGGTACTGGGAATCAAACCAGAGTCCTTTACAAAAACAAGTGCTCTCCACCACTGAGCCAATTCTCTGGTCCTAAAAGAGTTTTCAAAAGTGAAGACTGGTTTATCTATGAGTATTTTGATGCTCTGGCCTCGAAGGGTGGATTTTGTATCTGGGTTTGTTTCCATATGGAGTGTGTTTCTCTGACATTGGGAAGAGCATAGACAGCTTATTATCCCAAGCAGGTTGTAAAGATTTAAAATGGAAACACCTCCCAAACCGGTCACAATATATTCACTGACATTCTCACTAGCAGTTCCTTTAGAGATGCTGAGGAAAAGCAAGCCACAGGCATCCTTGATGGATCAACATTAGCACCAGGGATACTGTCTTCCAATCAGGGCCTTTGGAGCCACTGTTCAAAATGGAATCCTGAGTTTGTGGACTACTGATCTCACCTAGAAGAGTGTTTGAAAATGTCCTAATTCAAATTAACTTTGAATCCAGAGACTCAGCCACTGATCTTAGTTCTTAATCTGGGCCTCCCCCCCCCTCAACTTTTTGATCTGTTCCTGTTGACTTTGGAGATCTTTGGGACTGGTTTAGACTCCTGGCTGCCTTATTCTTCTGGCCGGTGTTAATGTTTCCAACAGATCCTCTGTTCTGTGTGGAGTCAGATGACTTAAACCCATGTGCTATCCCGTATGTAATAGCTACAACGCAACGCATCAGTGATGCTTATGAATAGATAAATTTATCTGTCACATTAATCCATTTAGGTTTATTGTTTCTTGGGCACGGGGAGCGAATGGGGACACACCTAGAAGTCAGTTACTTATTCCCTTTCCATATTCTGCAGGGAAATAACAAAAAACTCATTTTATTTCCCCTTAGTCATCATTCTTCCTCCCTCCCTCCCTCCCTCCCTTCCTCCCTCCCTCCCTCCCTCCCTCTCTCCCTCCCTCCCTCCCTCTCTCTCTCTTCCTCCCTCCCTCCCTCTTTCTCTCTCTCCCTCCCTCCCTCTCTCTCTCCCTCCTTCCCTCCCTCCCTCTTCTTTCTTTCCTCCCCTCCCTCTCTCCTCTTCTCCATG
>NW_021604617.1:10675417-10712708 GCF_004785775.1 Grammomys surdaster
CCCTCTCTCCCCCTCTCTCTCTCCCCCTCCCTCTCTCCCCCTCTCTCTTTCCCCCTCCCTCTCTTCCCCTCCCTCTCTCCCCCTCCCTCTCTCCCCCTTCTTCTCCCCCTCCCCCTTTCCTTCTCTCTCTGTCTCTCTCTGTCTCTGTCTCTGTCTCTCTCTCTGTCTCTCTCTCTCTCTCTCTCTCTCTCTTCTCTCTCTCTCTTTCTGTGTGTGTGTGTGTCCTCAAACCTTAAATCTCAAGGATCAGAGGTCACACAGCACAGATGAAGAGGGCACATCAGGGGTGTCTTGTCTGGTTTGAGTTTTGCTAGTCTTTTCTGGATTGCCATAAATTGGGTTGATTTCCTTCTGAGGACAGACATCTTCCAATCATTGGCCTGACAAGTCCTTGGGTTGCTGAAGAGGCAGTCCCATCCCCTTAATACATAAAGTGGCACAATGGCTTTTTTAATATTTATTCATCACCATTAATATTTGCCTTTGAAAGACGATGGTTCCCGCCCATCCCAGCTGCTTTCTTCAGCGTATAGAGAAGCCATTATCGAGTGTGCCTATCCGAGTATATGTGTGTTTACTGTGGAGATCGGTGCTTCTGAGTTGATGGTTGGGAGAGAAGCAAGGAAGGGTTGGTGCCCACCCATTCTAAAGGAGGTGCAAACGGAGAGTGGGCTCATGGCTTGGTACACTTACTTCTGATTCCAGTGTAGATGGCGGGATCTCATTTCAAAGAGATTGTATTTGGGCAGCATGAATTAGCAGATAGATCTACTGGCTCATGAGGACAGACAAGTGCCCTGAAGGCTCTGGGGAATCTGGGGGCTGGGACTACAGGATACATACTGTATATGTGATCTGAGTTTGTGCTTTGGATAGTCCTGAGGGGAGGGGTGGGAAGCAGACACAGACCTAGACATGGAAGACTACCTGTCCTTGTAGCACTTCTTATAAAATAAATATTATTTTTAAATGTAGTGCCATTTCCCTGTCACCGTATGGTCCCTTCCCTGAATGTATGGATGTATCTGGTGTGTGTGATTGGTTAGCCCTACAACTTGGACATTGCTGGATTCTACTCTTCTGCCTTGCTCTTGGCCATGGGTCATAAAGACCCAACCTTGCCTTTTTACTGCAAAAGCAGTCTGAGCCATTACGCAAACAAGTGGTCACAGCTGTGTTTAAATAAAACTTTATTTACAGAGCCAGAGAGATGGCTCATCAATTAAGAGTACTTGCTGCTATTAGGTGACTCACAGCTGCCCCTAACTCCAATTTCAGGGGACCCGAACCCTTCTGGTTTCTGTAAGCCCCCCTGAATGCATGTGGTGCACATAAACTCAGGTAACACATAAAGAATTATAAAGATATCCTTTTTTAAAAAATTCCTAAGCTTTATAAAAACTGGTGGGTCGGATGTGGCCCATAACATGTAGTTTTCCATTCTTGTTCTCGATTTTCAAGTGGCTTATTTTATCAGCCATGAACAGAGAAAGGCTTTAGTAAACGGCTTCCCCATCCACAGAGAAAAACATAATCAATACAACTGATCTAGTCTCTCTTCCCTCCAGTTATAATTCCTGAAGTACCTGGGATTCGCCATCCGAGTAGCTTATTTCTGGCTATTACTTTAGAGGCTTGAAGGACAGAAGACTTCGGGTTCTTGGTTTCTGTTTATCAGTGGAATTCCCCGCCCTTCACTTAAAGACCTGGGTGCATACTGAAACATTGTTTCCAGTGGCCCAGATGACTGGGTACCTACCTATTCTGAGTTCTCTGGTTGAGTCTGTCAGATTGCTTGGACTGAAATCCCAAAGCCAGTGTTTATTTGCTCTGGACACCAAATGTGTCTTCTGCATCAGTTGCTGTTAAGAACCTTAAACAACACACGGTGTGTAAACTAGGTAGTGTGGTAGTTGTCGTGTAGAAAGTACTCATTAAATGCCAGCTATTGCGACATTAGTCTTCTCCACTGTGAGGAGTTTGCAGTAAATTTTTAAGTATGCATCCAGGAAACAGGTGCCGTGTAATCTGCTCTCTGCTGTGTTGCTTTTATTCCTCCCTGGAATAAAGCTTTACTAATTTTCACACAATAGTAAATGACACTGATCCGTGTTATAAATCGTGCTTGGAGCACGTATTTATATCACAACTGCCTGGGGAGAGCTGTGCAGAACTGACGGGCAACATGTTTGTGTGCTACAAACTCCCAGGCGGGGTGCTGTGTGGTACCCGAATCCCACTCTGGGGCCCCACTTATCAACAACACATCTGCCAAGACTTGCTTTTCAGTCAAAACTGAAAGGGCTCATCCTTCCGAGTTTTCTGTCTCTGGCAGCCGAGCCAGGCCTGTCGCATCACAAACAACTCCCTTTCTTAATATACACATCTGGCGTTGGCAGTTGGACTCACTTCATAAGAGCACATGCTCATCACTCATTACAAGATTAAAAAGTACCCTATGGCATCATTGATGTTTTCCAACTTTGATCTCCCGCAGTTGTGATTCATCTCAGTTATAAAACTTCCCTTTAAAGCCACATAGCCCATGACTTATTAGAACCTTCATCTTAAAGTAGCGTAAACATGAGAACGGGCGCACGTTCTTTGCAAAATGCCGTTTCTCCCCTTGGCCCGGCTTATCATTTTAAGACATGACATCATGCCTGAAGATCCCAAATTTGTAAGTCTTGTACGGAGGCTCGGCGCTTTGACCTTCTGTTGGCAGCTTAGCTTTGAAGAGCAAGTGCCGTCTGTTCGCCAGCAGGAGAAGCCAGTGCGGCAGCCGCAGCCACCGTAATGCCGTTGGATCTCTAACTCCTTTACACATCAGTTCCTATTAGGATCCGCTGGTCCGCTTCTGCGCTTGGCTCCAATGCCAGCCCGATGTAAAGAATTTCTGTAGGGAGGTGGAAACTCAGTTAGCCCTGCTGTTGTCTAGTTAGGGAACTAACTGTGTTCTGAGTTAGTGAGGAGGACTGCTAGAAACAGATATTGACTGAAGAGTGAGTGTGCAGAAGGTAAGTAGTTAGAATCATCTGAACCATCATGCTGAGTCTTCAGAAATGACCCCCAGGCGATGACTTAAAACAACAACTAGTTTTTTTTTTTAATTTAAATAAATATTTTTCACTATTCCATGGGCTGGCCAGGATTAACCTGGACAGTTTTTTTTCTGATGGTCCTGTTTGGGGTCTGACATATGGCTGTAGTCAGATGGTGACCAATACTGGACAGTCTACAATGGTTTCATTCATGTGTCTAGTGCTTTGGCAAGGGACCCTGGAAAAAGGGGTCTCCCTCCCCCATGGTGTTTCAGGGCCTCTTCATCTCCACATGATCTCTCTAGAAGTCCTCACAAGCTGTCACTGGCTTCCCGAGTGGCGGTTCAGAGCTCCCTAAGGTGCAGAAGAGAGGCTGCTTGGTTGTCTTGAGGCAGAGGCTCAGAGCCAGCATGGTGCTACCCTTCTACACTGTCTTGGATAAACCAAGACACAGGTCAAGCACAGATAGAAGAGGAAGGGACCATACAAAGTCAATGGGTTGAGTGGCAGATGCGTGGTTCCCCAGACCATAAGTGTGACATAAGTGTGATGGGCTTTCGAGCATGCTTAGTTGCTGCTGAGTGTCCTGCTCCGCCAAAAAAAAAAAAAAAAAAAAGTCCCTTGACTCTTAAAATTGAGGCTCTTTAAAGTTCTAGGGAGAGACTTCACATGACAACCACAGGTTCATTGTGAGTTGAGCAGATTTCACAGATGTATAGTGAGTGAAAGGAATATTACTTGAGGCACTGGTATTAATCAGCATATTAATACCCAAGTGAGCCACACTAATATCCATAGGAGAGAAGGAAAAAAAGAAACAAAACGATGATGTCAGAAGCCTGGCTTGGCAACACAGTGCCCTGCAGCAGAAATATGCATCCACAGGTAGCCAAGCCCGAAGATCTCAGAGCGTGTGCCATCCATGTCTTCTGACACGTGGCATGTGGTTTATGTGTGTGGACCTCTAAGCACTCCAGTATATTGGCCCTTCAGGAAGTGAACCATCCACTCTCAAAGAGAGATTAAAAACACCCCAGTCTGTGCTTCCCGTAGGACTTTGTTCTCTCTGCCTGACCACCTTCCCTGGCCATGTTGGCAGAATGGAGACACCTTGGAGAACCCCTAACCCCTTTCCCACAGGTACAGGGCACAGGCAGGCAGTGCCTTCTCTCTCTGCTTGACTCTTTAGTGTCTGGGAAGTCACTGTGCTTTAAGGAAGCACAGGGTACTGTTAGCTCTCGTACTTTGGTTTGTAGGTGACCTGGGTCCCGAAGACACACTATTTCCTTCTCCTGTTTTACAGATTTCCAATGGTCCCCAAAGACATGAACAAAGTCAGTTCTCCAAAGAGGCTTTTTTTCTTCTGTATTCTTTTTTTTTCAAGATTTATTTTATTTGTGTGTGTATGCATATTTGTGTATGGGCATGAGTCCATGGGTGTGGGCATTTGCTGAGGCTAGAAAAAGACATTGGAGCTTTTGGGGCTGGAGTCACAGGTTATTGTGAGCTTCCCAATGCGGGTACTTGAAACCCTAACTTGGTCCTTTGCAAGAGCAGTGAGTGCTCTTAGATACTGAGTTATCTCTCCAGCCCTTCATCCATATTCTTGGGACATGTCTGCTGACAGAAGTTTTACCTTACTACACCGAAGGTAAGGGTCAAAGCAGCATCTCCCTGATCTCTGCATAGTTCTATTGAGTTCTGTCTCCCAGGCCTGGGAAGGGCTGGAGAGGTTGGAGGGTTCAGGCTTTCTCTTCCTCATTCCAGAGAACATCTGGGATGGCTCACCCTTTTTCTCTACCATAACTTTGTATCCTCCTTGAGCATTTTCTGATGGCTGGCGGTGACATTTGCTTGTTTAGGAACAGTGGATGAGTGTTTAGAGCCTGTTCCCTCGTGAAAAAAGGCAGGTGGGGACAGGTAAGCCGTGTTGCATGGAGGAAGCACAGAAACACTTTAAGGTTAGGTGCTGTTTCTGGGAAGGCTTCCTCTCCCCACATTCTTGCTGTCTATAAAGCCACGTCCTAAGTCTTGTTGCCTCCTGATGCCAGTGGCCTGAAGTCTACTTCTTCCTGAGAAACATCAATAAAAGCCCTTAACTTCTCTCTCTCTCCCTCTCCCCCCCTCTCTCTTTCTTTCTCTCTCTCTTTCTCTCTCTCTGTACACATATGCATGGACACACATGTGGGGGGTACGCATGTACACATGTGAGTGTCTGTGTGACTTTCTGTGTGTTTCTGTGTGTACATACGCAAGCACATGCATATGTATAGGTGACTACGCGTGGGTGGGTGTACATGCTCACATATGACTGTGTATGTGTGTGTGTGTCTGAATAGAGCACGTGCATGTGGGGTCCACATGAACATTTGTGAATGTCGTGTGAAGGTCGGAGGGTCATGTGGTTTCTGAGGCCAGGTTTCTCACGGAGCCTGCAGATGAGTCCCCAGGATCTTCATGTGTCTTCCCCCTCATCCCTGGTGTCACAGGCATGGATTGCTGTGCTCAGCCTTCAATGCAGGGCCTAGGAACTCTGAACTCAGGCCTTCATGTTTGTGCAGCGAGCCTTGTACTCATCAGACTCTCCTCACCCCTAAGCCCTTGACTAGGAGACTTTTACCTGGCTTGGTCACTGTTTTCCAAGGTACTCAACCAAGCGACAGAAATTACAGGCAAGTTCCACATTTTGATATTTGCAAACTTGCATCTATAAGCAGCAGCTTGACTGGTATAGATGCCAATCATTTGCCCCCTTCCCCCACTATATAAAATATTATTTAAAAATTTTGGTGACACCAGGAAGATCCCTCCCCCTACCCACCCCCTGTCTCTTAAGGAAGCAGTGCTGGTGGAGGTTGGCTCTGGTGTCTGGTAGGATTTGGTGGAATGTGCTCTCTAGAAGAGCAGTTTTAAATCTCTTTCAGTACTTTTTTTTTCCCCCTGTTGTTGACTGACTGTCAGGAGCTGGGAAGGTAGCCAAGAAGGAAATGACACATCGAGAGGCATTTTGCGTTGTGCAAGAGTCTGGGACTGATGCAAGGCTATATGGCCTGTTTACACATTCCTTCGCCAACAGACTGCATGGCAGTAATTTAATTCAGGAGCGCATGGCATGCTGCAGCAAGGAGCCACGGCCTTAGCATCCTTTCATGGCAAATTATCGCAGCAGCCGTTAAGACATGCTCCTGTCCCTCCTGTGCACTCCCCTGGCTTTCCCCGGTCTCGGCTTGCTTTCTCATCGCCTGGGCCTGGAGTTAGCAGCAGCTTTGCCGGGGAGGCCCATTTTCCACATGCATCCATCTCAGTTGATGTATTTATTTCTAACTAAATATAGCATTCAAATGACACATGTGTTCTAGGGTTCTAAATCTACATGCACTCTCCATCCGAATGTGTCAGTAGTTTGACAGGTCAGAAACGGTTAGTTCTTAAAATAGCGCTAGGGACTGAGGGAAAAAAAAAAGATCGATTTTTTTTTTAATGGGGAGGTTTCTTATTTGTTTATGAAAATCACTTTTCCTTTTTTCTGAGAGACAATTTGTGATAGATCACTGAGAGATTCCTTGCTTCCGTTTTGGGTCATGTAGTATTTTACCCAGTGGCAACTCGATTCGTGTAGAATAATTTATACTGACAGATGATAAGGGGGAAAGAGTCATTGTTTTCCTTTTGTGTGATCATAATTGTTCCTAGGAAGGATTTTTATATGATGACATTTATGCTGTCAACTGAAGCACGGCTTTTTCCCTTCACTTAAAATTCGCGTTTAAGTCTTAACCTGGGCAATTTATGGAAAAATAATTGTTCTTGACTTTGAAGTGATTTGGGAATCAAAGAGAACCTAAAAACACTTAGTTCTTAAGGATTCGTAGAACCTTTATACAGGATGGTTAAAATAAGAGACTCTTCACGATGTGGTGCCCAAGTAGCAAATGAAAGGCTACCCCGTGCTTCTAGAAACTTCTCTACTAGTCTGCTGTTCACTGGCGCTTAAAATCTATTTGCTAGTAGACCAAGGCCTTTCCGTTAAAAACTGAAGATTGAAGCTTTAACTTATAATGTCTCCAGAAAAGATTAAGTCGGGCTTGCCAGAGTGTACGGGTCATGAGTCCCTGCTCACCTTGGAGACCCGGGACACCAACATTCAGCACTGTAGTTGGCTGTGGGTAGGCTTTCACACTGAGCAGTACGTACTGTTCAGGACCTGTACACCACTTCAGAGTACATTTTGCTGTTTGTTGTTGTTGTTGCTGCTGCTGCTGTTGCTGTAATTTTAAAGTAAGAGTGGTTTGTTTTTTTTTTTTTTTTAAGGGAGGGCTTCTATATTTTGGACTTACCATTTTTTGTAAAGATTTCCTGTCATAGAATTGTCCTTGTCTAGTTTCATTCTAAATACACATAGCATTCTTTCCCCTCCATGGAGAAAACGCATCCTGCATTTCTTTCCTTTTACTGATTACCTTTACCAGTGAGGTATTCATCGTCGACTTAATAAAATTAATCACGCTATCTGTCCTTGTTTAAAAAAAAAAGTCTATATGTTCTAAACTGCAGTTACCATCTCTCCTAATGAGTGACATTTTACGTTGCCCTTATTTCAGACTTTTGGGGTTAGTCCCCAGGGGTATAACCTGTTTATACTGATCTTACATTACTGGTGACGTTTATTGATATATTTACGCATCATTCCGGCCTGTCATACCTTTCTCTTGCTCTAGGCCCTTCAGTCTTTTCTCTGATGACAACCAGTGGGTAGTTCGCGCTCAGGTTTTGTTCCTGAATGTCAGCAGTTGGGTGCACTGGCTTCTGCAAAGTGATGGAGGTGCTGGGGGCTCCATTTACCTGAGAGCCACACTCCTAGGGAATCCTTTGAGTTACGACTCTCAGGTCCTTACTGGCTGGAGCAGAGTTTAAGAGAGTAGAATGTGGGGCAGATGAACTCTCATGGAAAGAGAAAGGGAAGTGGCTTTAAATGCCTACAACTGGGGACCACGAAGAGTTCGTCAGTCGGGGAGGAAGAGTTGGGAAAGAATATTCCCTAAGAGGAGGTGAAGAAAGGGTGTGAACTGAAATCTTGCTTCTTGATTTTTTTTTACCTGGCTCTACCACCAGTTGCTATGGAATTTTCTATTCCCATTTATGTTAAAGAGCTCCAGGCCGGGCGGGGGTGGCGCACGCCTTTAATCCCAGCACTTGGGAGGCAGAGGCAGGCAGATTTCTGAGTTCGAGGCCAGCCAGGGCTATACAGAGAAACCTTGTCTCGAAAAACCAAAAAAAAAAAAAAAAAAAAAAAAAAGAGCTCCATCACTGAACCCCGAGCCTCAGATGTTATCTACCCACTGATCCACCAGAGTGACTATAATCACATGCTTACACCGTATGCTTTTGGTCATTTTAATGACAATCTAGCCTCAGAACCAAAAGATGCTTCTTTTAGATGTAAGTGGGTCAAACGAAAGGGAGGTCAGAAAGCACATGTGCGAACCAAGAGACCGTGGTCTAAGGTGAGCTGTCTTTGGGCAAGGTGGGTATAGTGCTTGCAGTATGGGTTGGTGTACCTCTCATTGGAAGCAAGAAGCAGCTGGTGGGGAACAGGTCAGCTGAGCTCCACTCTGGGTGAATATGCTAGCATAGCTTTTGATTGGGAGGGTGGGGACTTAAGATTGCATGCACTGTTCTCTATGCCTCCTGAGGGCTTGGGAGTGAGCAGGAGTAAACTGTGGTCCCTGAAAGGCAATGGCCAAGGTACCCAATGCAGACAGTTGAACAGTAAATGAGGAGAAAAAGAGGTACATAAACCAAGAAGAGTTAGCCTGGCCTTCTAATCCTAGAACCTGGGTTTTGGTTTTACCGTCTTAACCCTTTGGCCCAACCTGAAGTGGCTATGTGTTGTACCCCAAAGATGGCTTCCGAGTCTCTGAACAGGGAATTGCCCTGTCTGGGCTGGTCCAGAGGGAAGGTGTGGCTTTGTGGTGAAAGGAAGTGGATGATGTGCGAGACCCTCCTTTGAAGACCTCAGAGCCATCTCAGTGACCCTGCACACACCTCTAAGCTTCTTTCTGGTTCTATGTCTCCGTTCTTTAAATGTAAGTAGGCATGAAGACAAGTTCCCAGTGGCTGGGAGTAACTCCCGAGGAATGATTGTAAAGCACTTGGCACCCATGAAGGGCAGCGTGAATACCAAATAGTAATTATGTAGCGCCTTTCTGCCAAAGACTTCCAAACGCTGAGACATTACCTCATCGATTGTCTTCACAGCCCCGGGAGGGAAGCACTGGGCATTTTACAGGAAGGGAAACTGAGGCACGAGCACCTGAAAGCTAATTTTCCCTGTGTCACTCTGCAAGTCAGCAGATGATTTACAGCACTGGGCAAGGATCCCAGCTCTCTTCCTGTTCAGTTATTCACCACGAGAAGCACTCTGATGTCTCTGTCATTGAAGCTGGGGAAGCTTCCCTAGTTGAGCCCAGTGCATTTCCTAATGACTGTCAAGAAGTAGGTGCTGTGAGAAACAAGCTTGGTTGCGCAGTAGCCTCTCAAAACAGAGTAGAAGTCTGACGGATAAGGGAACACACAGATGCATGAGATGATATGTGTATGTATCTCTGTGTGTATTTAGTGTGCCCTGGATTCACTCAGCAGCATTTATGTAGCATCTAAAAGCCTTACGATTTGTGAGGTGGAGTTAACAAGTTGTAAAAGTTAACCAACACTAATTGAAATAAAGCTAGCACTTGGAAACATACTAGCCTTCAAACAATTACACAAGTAGGAAATGTAGGCTAGTACGTGTGTGGCAAGAATCCTTAGAGAAGGAACATCGGAAGAAGGAGCTCAGTGGTTAAGAGCACTAGCTGCTCTTCTAAAGGTCATGGGTTCGATTCCCAGCACCCACGAAGCAGCTCATAACCATCCAGTTCCAAAGGAGTCAAGACCCTCTTCTGGCCTCCTCAGGCACTAGGCACGAAAATTGTATGCAGTCATATGTGCAGGCATTAACACCTAGGTACATAAATTTATAAAATAATTTCTGAACAGTCAAAAATAAGAAATTAATGATTATTGGAGATGCAGATGTATTTTACTGGCAAACTGCTTGCCAAGTATGCGCGAAGCCCTGGGTTCAATCCCCAACACTGCAGAAACCATGTGGTGATACAAGAATGTAATCCCAGCACTCTGGGGTTAGAGGAAAGAGGATTGGAATTCAACATTAATTCCTGGTACACAGTGAATTTGAGGCCAGCCTGGGCTACCTGAGGACTGCCTATTCCTAAAAGAAAATAGCAATTATCTATAACAGGGTCTGTTTTGAGTGGTACTTTTGATGCTGTGGTATGCAGCACCCCGGGTACCTTTCTAAGGTAGTGTGGATACTTGAGTGACGTAGTGGCATCAGCAAACATGGGATTCTGCAGAGCAGAACAGCTGCTTTGAAGCTGAAAGAAAATGATTACTGGAAGCAAAAGTCCTTTGCTTTAAGTTAATAAGCCTGATACAGTTTCCAGATCATGGCTACCTCAGGCAAAGACTGGTCTTGACTGAATGGTGTGAGGGTAGATGTTTGAGGAGGCTCCTTTCTTCTTCTAACCTCTCCTATCACTAAAAACACAACATTATGGCTGATAGCATGTGTGTGTGTGTGTGTGTGTGTGTGTGTGTGTGTGTGTGTGTATTTGATTGTTAGAGGCACATTTTAAAAATCTAAATATTTATTGAAGTGGGAACATTTCTTCATTGACAAATTATTTCCGAGCTGTCACTAACATGCTAGGGAGCTACCAGGAATAGAGTCAAAAGAAGAAAAGAATGATTATGAGGTCTGGGGGTGTGGCTCAGTGGATAGAGTGGCTTGCCTGTCATACACAAAGCCTTGGGTTCAATCTCCTAGCACAGCATAAATTGGTTGTGGTGGTGCATGCTTATGACCCCAGCACTCAGAGGTAGAAGAAGATCCTCATCTTTGAGGAGCCTAATTTTTATAGCAAAGATTTGTAGATGTAGGAAAAGGCAGATTTGTCTATCGCATCTGTTCCTAGACTGTGGAGCGAACTTACATAAGTCATAGAAACCAGTGGGCAGTGGAGACAGAGAAGAACTCATTCTACAGTGGCCAAGGAAGGCTCTCTAAGGGGATGACACTGGGTATAGAACCTTCAGGGTGAGAAGAACCCAGCTCGACACTCTGGGGAAGAGACTTCAGGTCAAAATATATGTTGTGTGCAGAGGCCTTAGCATGATCCATATCAAAATTGAGTATCTGGTTTTGATAGGAAAGAGGAGCCTAGAGGTTGAGAAGGAGGACATTTGATAAAAAGAATATGCAGGGAGACTGCCCTCTGAAGCTGTGTGTTCAGTGATCTCCCTGTGGTTGGTCAGGCTCGAGTTGAGGAAAAGACATGGACTCTCTATGTCTTTACTCCGCTGGTGGTGTTCTTTGGAGGTCTTTGAGTTTACTTTCCGAGTGAAGGTTCTGAGGAGCGTGTGTGTGTGTGTGTGTGTGTGTGTGTGTGTGTGTGTGTAGATGCCATGTGTGAAGGATAATGCCTTACACCACTTCTGGCTGACAAACAGTAAATGGATCAGATCAGATTAACCGGATACTGTGGAGGATTGTAAGACCCAACTTAACATGGAAAGGATGGAAGCAAGGCTTTGAAGAACTCTCTTGAGGAAACGGAGTGGGTGCCCATGGGGTGGGGATAGCTCACCAGCATCTGGCACTCAGTCAGAATACTGGGTCCCAGGCAGCGTGGGGAGGGGGCTTCTCCTAAAAATAAACCAGACATCACAGCAATCAATTACCTGTTGGAGCAAATTCTCCTGGGGCTGTGCACATGTAAGGCATGAAGATCCTGGGCTTTTCTGGACGATGAGAAATAATTCCAAAGGTGAGCTGGGTTTCGGAACACGTGAGCGACGTGGAATAGCTCAGAATGTTCAGCAGAGACCATTGTTGTTGATTAAAGGATTGTAAAATTGAACCTATAAGGATAAGTTGAAAGACTTGGGATTATTTAGCTTCAAGAAGAGGAGACAGAAAAAAAACTGACTTAATAACAGACTTGAAATTATGAGACTTATTAAGCTCTGTATGGTGGCCAGCTGTTTTGTTTCTGGGGAAGTCGGAGAAAGAAGGGCAGGTTGTTTAACTGGAGCATGAGGGATTTGGGTGAGATTTAAGGGAGAGCAGGTTGGCTGGGGGAGAATTTCTGGGTAGAATGGGTTTCTGGAGATGGAGGGTTGGAACTGGGGGACCCTTTGGATCCTGTGCATCTTAGCAGTCTTTTGTGTGCTTAGGACAGGCAGCAACAACGCCACCACCTTTCTGCTTCTAAAAATCAAAGGCCTGCTTTCTGTTTCCCATTACGGTTCTGAGGCTCAGAATCACAGGGGTTTGTGGACATAAAAGATGAGGGTAATTTGTCTTGCTTCAGTGGCCATTAGAATCTTTAATTGAGAAAAATATGACCCAAAAGAGGACCAGATCTGCCATGTGATCCAAAAGAAAAAAAAATCACTATTAATAACCGGAGAAGATCCATTGTGAGGACTTTAGGACTCCGGGTGAGAATGGTCTCTTGGCAGAAACATTTGGGTTTATTTGATCTGTGTGTTCCAGGGGCCAAAGGTAGTGTTTTATGAAGTTGGTTCATTTTTCTCTTATTGAGAGAAATGAAAAGAGTTTCTAGGCCACACCAAACTTCGTTTAACCTGGATCTTGAATGATATGATCTAAAAAAAAAAATCACCCTCAAGGAATCCATGGTCACATGGGAGGATAGGGAAGAGGAAGTAGGCCAGATTTGTTTCCCCAAACCAGAAACTTTTATGGATGACAATGGTGTGAAGCCATTTGACAGGGCTGAGCTGTGAAAGAAAGGCTGGCTGACCACACCGTTCTTTAACTTAAGGCTAGAGATTGCAGGCAGCGGAGAGCACTGTTTGCTGAGATATTTGTTGTTTTCTCAGAGAACCAGTCATGTGTCACATGTCTCAGTTTGTACTATAACAGCCCCCCTGCTCCCTCTGTGTGTGTGTGTGTGTGTGTGTGTGTGTGTGCCGCGTGCAAGTGAGTTATAGGCCATGTGTGGAACTTAGAGGACAACCTCAGACACTGGTCCTTACCTTCTTGTTTAAGATAAAACCTTTCTTGTTTGTGCTGCCAACACTAGGCTAGCTGCCTCATGGGCTTCTGGCCATTCTCCTATCTCTGCATCCCATTTTCTATAAAGCACCAAGATTACAGGCACACACCACGGTGCCCTGCTTTTACACGGGATCTCGGGATTTGAACTCAGGTCTTTGCTGTTGTGTGATAAGTGCTTATCCGCTGAGCCCTCTCCTCAGTCTCGTGCTTTATTGTTCAATCCTCCCTTCTGCATGGGGCACACCTTCCCAAACCTCCTGTCATAGCACATTAGCATATCTGCAGATGGTTTCCTTTAAGCAGTGGAAGGCTTGCAGATGAGATGCTGAAAAACAAAGCACACAGCCGTGTAGCTTGCAGATGAGTTCTTTGCTTTGAACTAAGTGGGTCCAGTTTTCTCTGAAGGGGAAAAAATGATGAGATGACAAAACAGGCTTTGAAGCAGGTGACACAGAGCAGGAAGGCTGAGTGAGTGTGACACTAGGCGAGGGGAAGGGAAAAAGACTCCAAAAAACCTCTTTTTCTCTCTTTCTAAAATAACTTGGGTTTCTGAGACCGTTGGGCACATTTAGACCCTGAAGCCAATGCATGGGTCACCATGACAGAGCCACCCACAGTCAATACAGGGTCAGAAGTCACAACCCACTTCCCTTTTATGCCTGACTTGCTTCCTTGTCTGTAAACTTTTCTTGATGGCTTTGGTACTTAAGGTCTTTATTTAGTTCTTTGAGTGGTTTCTACATTTGGGTGTCCCCTGTCCCTCCCAAGTGACTTATTTTCAAGAACCCCATCTCCAAGCATTCTTAAGTTTGCCGCTGCTGGGCCAACCCGAAATGGATTAAGGCCCCTCTCTTTGCCTTGAGGCCAGCATAGTGACAGTTGGAAAGAAAGCCAGAAGATGAGAAAGGGAGGGGGTCTAGCTAGGGGTTACAAATATTGTTAATCTTTATTAAAAATAACTCTTGTCTTTCCTCCTTTATTGTTATACACATGGAGGGCAGTGGTGGGCCTAGGGTTCCCTATTTTCTGCAACTCCTTTGAAACATCATGAACTGTATTTGACTGTTTTTCTGAGGAGTCAACAATGCAGTTGACTGTGTACTGGTTAATCTGAAGTGCCCCAAGGGGTCCACACTGCACCTGCACCCACAGGAGTCTCCCCTGCCCTTAGCAGTTCTTTTCTTCCCTGAGGATTTCTTTTCGAGAGAAAGATTGTGAGCCAGCTCCTTTGGTTTAAGTGGGGC
The DNA here is from genome assembly GCF_004785775.1 of Grammomys surdaster. NCBI lineage: Eukaryota > Metazoa > Chordata > Mammalia > Rodentia > Muridae > Grammomys > Grammomys surdaster. The sequence goes on from NW_021604617.1 coordinate 10,689,853, forward strand.
TGCAGCAGAGGTCTGAGGAAGAGCTTTCCAGGTCAGGGTCCTGCAGAAGGTTGGTCGTGTGACCTGGAGAATGTCCACATCTCAGCTGAGAAGGACAAAGGCTTCAGTGAAGGTCTGCAGAGCCAAGGCATCAAAGGTGGACAATTTAGACAGCCAATGATGATCCTGCGTGTTCATTCTTGAGGGGTTCCCTGAAGTCCCCTTAGCTAATTACACACCGGTGGCACAGACTGGATTTACAGGACAGTCTTTAAGGCCAGAGTTTTAGAACTCTAATAAATAGGAAAAAATGTAGTTGGTCCAAGGGGCAGAATAAATGCCTGCTTCTTGTGTGTATATGTGTGTGTATGTTTGTGTATAAGTGTGTATGTGTGTGTATGTTTGTGTATTTGTGTGTATGTATGTGTATGTGTATATGTGTGTGTATATTTGTGTATAAGTGTGTATGTGTATGTTTGTGTATTTGTGTGTGTGTGTATGTATATGTATGTGTGTGTGCAGGTTCATGTGTGGGAGGGTTAATGTGTGTGCAAGTGGATGTGGAGGTCAGAGGTCAAACATGGGGTCTCGTTCCTTAGGAACCATCCATCCACCTTATTCTCCTGAGACAGGCTCTCTCACCGATAGTGGAGTGCACTGATTGGTTGCTCCTCAAGCTCCATGGTTCTGCCTGTCTCCTCCTCCCCAGCACGGGGTTACTAGAGTAACCACCAAACCCAGCTATTCTCACAGACGCTGGGCATGGAGCTCTGCTGCTCTTGCTTGAGCCACAAGCGCTGTAAGGTCTGAGCCGTCTTCCTCCAGCCTCACCCATCTCATGCTTTATGAGCTCCTTTTTGTCTCTATTCTGTATGATACTCATCCTTCTATACTCCGCTAGGCTTTTTTTTTTTTTTTTTTTAACTGGTGCAGCATTTCCCTGGTAGAACTTGAATAACTCGGGAAGGAGGGATGCCTTGTCCCTGGCTATCTAGAAGGGGGCTAAGGGTGGCTAGGAGGTACAGAAACTTTAATTATTCTTAATTTGTCCCTTAGTAGCCCAGGGGAAACATTGAACGGAAGTGAACGAGAGACACTTTGCAAGATGAACAGACACACACACACACACACACACACTCATACACGCTTTTTTTTTTTTTTTTTTTTTTTTTTTTTTTTTTTGCTGAGGGTCAGTTGACTTTCAGTCACAGCTCTGGAGAAACCATGATGGGTTATGAACCTACCACCTCATTCCACTTTGTTGAAAAATAGCATCTGAACTGGGGGAAAAAAATCTGACATTGAAAGATGAAATGTATCCTTTGTCCCATGAGATTTGTGGCACGAACTGACCAGAGGAAGGAAATGTGATGGTCTAGGTAGATGGCTTTGGTTATGACCACTTTCGCTGCATTTTAAGAATGCAGTGAGTCATTTATGGCTGTAAATAAAAGCTTTACAGGGAAGGAAGAACTCTCTATATTGGGAGTAGTAGCCAGAACTCCTGGCTAATTTATACATGCTGCCTTTTGTTCCTTTTAAACTGGGACCAATTCCTCCAAAAAGAAATAGAAAAATGTATTAGACAATTCATTGTTAATACATAATACGGTCTTGCTTTTAGGCAGCCTGGCCTGGCATTCACTGTGTCAAGGCAGCCTTGGTCTCTCAAAACTCTGCCCGATTCAACCTCCCCAGGGCTGGGGTTACAGAAGTGTGCCAAGATCCCGCAGGTGAAGGGTAGCCTAATTTTATCCTTATGCCACCCCTGGCCAGTTCTTGGGGTTGATTTTGATGGTTTTCATATCAGGAGAATGTCATCATAGAATGTTTTAGCGCGGCTGCTGGAAAGCTTATTATTTTATGTATTAGGATTGTGTTCCTAAACCTTTTCCACTACTTGCCAAGGAATACCCAAAGCTAATCATTGAAACCCCCTTTTCATCTTTCATTTTATTTTTTTGTTGGTGACCGGAACTATATTCCAGTGACTGTTGAGAATTACATTAGGTTTTTATTCTCAGTGATGTTGGCAATGAAAATGAGTCGATCTTAAGAAAGGATAGCTGCTTTAATAAAATGTCCTTTTCCTTTACGTGTATATTAATTGGGCAAGCATTCATGCAGAGAGAATTGCTTAGAAGCAACACCTGTCAATTAAAAAGCAGATAGCCAATGAACTGAAGCAGGAAATAGGAGGTGGGACACTGGCAGGAAAAGAGAGGATTCTGGGAAATATTGAGCGACTGAAAGGAGAGAGTCCCGGAAGACGCTGGGAGAGACGCTGCGAGGTATGCTCAGGGAGACTCGAAGGAAGAAGCAGGTCAGGACTGAAGGAGAGGTAACTAACCATGTGGAAGACATAGACTAGGTTGAATGTTTAAAGAAGTTATGAGTTAATGAGAAAATAAGCCAAAGCAATGGCCTAGGCATTTAATAATATATAATTGATCTCGGAAGCATTGCTGTTGGGAACTAAGTGGCCGGGAAGAAAAGAACTGATTTATTTTTTACACATTCACCCTTGGATTGCTCTTGTTTTGGGCCTTTTAGTGCCAGTGCTGATGAAATATCTCTGAGAACCTACTGGAAAGGTTGCCAACGGAATGGGGATGAAGCCGAGAGGAGGGCTCACTCTTAAGCTTGAGTACATCTGGCCATAGGGGGCTTAACCTGTAGAGAAAATGTGCATCTCTCCCATCCTCTGATTTCATTTCCAATAACTTCTATAAGCTCATACGTTATAAGCCCTACAATACTGCCAATCACACCAGCCATCCGTTCCAGCCACGGTCACGCTGAGTATACCTTCTTGTCCCGTCTCCAGAACACCCGTTCTATCCTTGAGGACCCCGATTTACCGAGTCATCTCTTTGCGTACCTTCTCAGCTTTCTTCTGTCCTTGAGACACCATACTTCCTTTCTAGCCAGGGCAGGGGAACACTGCTCTACTTGGTATCAAGGGTCCCTGAACACATTTGAATTTGAATTTTGTTCCTGAACTAGTTATTTTTCGCTGCTATGCCCACTTATGAGAGGAAGACTTTATTCTGGCTCAAGGCTGGTCAGTTCATCACGACCGGAAGCTATGAGGGTCTTGGAGGCTGTTTGTTCACATCCTATCAGATCATTGCAGAAACAGGACAGTGTTGTTCCTCAGTGAGCCATCTTCCTCGTCCCTTTTTATTCAGTCTGGGACTCCAGGTGATGGTATGATGGTGGTACCCAGATTCAGGACATGTCTTTATCCTGTTAATCCTCCCGGGAAACCTCCTTAGAAATATACCCAGAGATGAGCGGCATTCCTCACTAATGTCCTAGGCATTTTTCAAAATCCAGGTAGGTTAACAATCAAAATTAGCCATCACAGGTTCTACAGCTGAACAGAGCAAAACAAACAAATAAACAAACAAACTCTAATCTAATGTGAAGGACATTTCTGTGGTGTGGAGAGGATGCAATGTAATGTGTACTGACTCCTCCTCCACTGGAGTCTTCATGTCCCTTTTACAAAGGAGGAAACTGAAGCACCACTTGGTAGTGTTGTTCTTCATGGAAGGAAAGTTACCATGCCTTTCTTACATCTGGCCAGTATCTGTTCTACAGCTTGCATTTCCTGGGGTAGTTCTGGGGCAAAAACTATGTATCAGAGGTCAGAACTGGAGTCTAAACTAATTCAGAGACCCAAGTATTTTATCTGTCGTTGGCAGGAAGCGTGAAGGATGAAGGTCTAGGATGTAAAGCAAAGGGTTCTGGGAAGGAAAGCATCATAGGAATCAGCTGCACAGGGGACCCCTGCAGGTGCCACGAAGCCACGTGTTCTACTTGGGGAGACTGGAAAGAGTATTAGTCATGAGGACTAAATAATCTCCCCTACTACATAGGATTTGCTTTTTATTCCCTTTTAAGATCTCATATATAAATATTATGCTACTGTTGAGAGGCAGTAATACTCTCTATTTTTGATAGATGCCATGGAAAGTGTTTCAGTTTTTTAAGTTATAAAACTGTGAGGCTGGTAAAAAAGGCTTACGTGTGATTCGAAGTGTTTCTGGTTTCTTTGTTTACATTTCAAATAGCACTTAATTAATTACTACATAAGGAAAACATTTGTAAAAGCTGCAGAAAATTCAGCCTGAACATGTCATTTCAAACACAGCACCATAGAGGATAAATAAGTTATGTCATATTTAGGTATAATTCCTGTAGTATCTGCTCCTACGTGTACACTGATATATATGAATATATTTGGATATACTTCATATTTTATGTGTTTTCTTCACCTTCCAAGCTGACTTTGTCTTTGGATGGCAGTAGCCAGCTGTCTGCTGATGATCTCTCTCAACTCAAAACAAGAACTCGTCTGTTTTGTAAAGATGACCATTCTAAAACCTACTTTTCAAAAATTGGTGTGAAGACGTCTCCTAGCTTCATTCCCCTCAAAGTGTTGTAGTGTGCCACATTGGTTGTTCCCTGTCACGCTTGCCTGCCTCACGTTGTCGTGTTGGCTCCTTGTTTACCTTGTGTGTTCTCCTCTGTCACCATTTCTGTTTTAGTGGATGCTTTCCACATGTGCAGTATGTTCCATAAAACTCCAGTTGGCTATGCCGGGCACCATGGACATGCTCCAAGAGACTCCTGGGTCCCATCTTCAAACTTCCTCAGAAGTTGTGCGTGTCGTCTTTCGGAGGGCTTCTTAGGTGCTCTGTCGGTTTGATTGTGTCGTTTACAAAATTCACCGTTAATACTACGACATCTCATCTTTCGAGTGAGAAAGAAGGTTTGCGGAGTTAAGGGCCTGGACAGCCTTGCACGTCTCTAGGGAATACTTTAAAAATGGTTTAATGTAACTAAGACTTGAGTTAAACGTTGAGATTTGAAGCTGATTTGAATACAATGGAAAATATAGAAAGTATTACTAAGTTGCCGTCGTCAAAATAACTTAAGATTGCTTCAGCATTTGTGTGTGTGTGTGTGTGTGTGTGTGTGTGTAGGACTTACATAGAGGCAAGAGGATTGAAATCAGTGTGGGGAGTTAAATGTTGGTAGTTTTACTGTTATTGTTATTATCCTCTTTCATTCTGATGGAGCATAAAACAAAAAGGCAGAGTCCGTGTAGGGAAGCTTGCTGGTTACGTTGACTTGGTTGTTATTTGGAGCTAGTCAAATAAGGCAAAAGCCCCGCCAACAGCAAAGGCTGCACTTCAGATCTGACGTAACCAATCCCATGGGTGCTGGACTTCTCCCTTGCCCGTCTTCACAGAAGATGGGGCGTCTGGGACTAGGCAGGGGATGGGAAGATACAAAGTCCGACAATGACTTTTCTTATTCCCAGAGCTCAAGATGAGCAGTGGTAGGATGTAGACTCAAGCCTCTAAGACGCGATTGTTCATAAGGATACCTGGAAAGGTTTCAGCTAAGAAGCATCCGGCTCGGCCTTTTTAAAAAACATACTATGAAATCTATCTGTAAGTGCAAACTGAACTGTCGTTACTCTCCATTCCGGGCTTTTGAAAAGAGGACCAGCCTTTAGTGGTTGGTTTTATTTTAAAATAGAAAGCTGAGGGAGGAAGAGGTGCAGCCCAGGGCTGACCACCTCAAATTCACGATCCTTCTGCCTCCGCCTTTCCAGCCTGTCCTACCAGTGTGTGCCACCACAACCAAGTGCTTGATTTTAATGTCACGAGAGGCTCAGTGAAGATGAGGAAAAGAAGTTGGAGCCGGAAACTGGGGCCTGTATGTCACACAAAACAATGCAGGGCGTTGGTGTCTTAGATTGGGAGGGTCTGAGAAGGTGAAATCAGAGGCTCAGCCAACCACTGAAGTGAAACATTCTACAGGTTGGATGATGGTGGTGTGTGCCTTTAATCCCAGCCTTGGGAGACAAAGGCAGGCCGATCTCAGTGAGTTCAAGGTTAGGCTGCTCTACAGAGTGAGTTCCAGGACAGCCAGAGCTACACAGAGAAATCGTGTCTCCAACCCTCCCCCTCAAAAATGAAGTTCTGCCACACTGCACATTTGGGGTTCTGAAGCGTGTCTTCACATTTAATGAGACCAGTGCACGAATGCGCTTTGACAGACTTTGCGGACTCCAAACAGAGATGTGAGTTCTGAGGTGTAAAGTTAACAATAAGAATGGTATTACAGAAAATGTGACATCTGAAATTGTCTATGTGCCTGGGTGTGTATATGCGCGAGTTCCCGAGCATGTCTGTGCAAGCGAGGAGTCAACCTTCAAGTGATCCACAGGTATTGTCCGCCATTTTTGTTTGCTTGTTTGTCACAGCTCCTACCTAAGGCTGGCAGCCTAGTAGCAAGCCCAAGGGATTTCCCTGTCTCCATCTCTCCAGTGCAGGCATTAAAAGTCCATTGACAGTGGTTCTCAACTTTCCTAATGCCTCAACCCTTTCATACAGTTCCTCATGTTGTGCTGACCCCCCCCGTCATAACATTATTTTTTATTGCAACTTTATTACTGTAATTTTGCTACTGATAGGAATCTTAATGTAAATATTTTTGGAGCTAGAGGGTCGCCAAAGGGATCACAGCCCACAGTTTGAGAACTGCCGGTACACTGGGCTATTTTCTTGTTGTTTATTTACTTACTATGTGTTTGTTGATTATACCTGGGTCCTGGAATGGAACTCAGGTTAACCCATGTCCCCAGGCTTGCACAGTGAGGGCTCCACGGAGCGACCTCCAGAGCCCAGCATCTACGTTTCTTAATGAAGCTAAGTAGAGTCAGGATCTCACTTTGGAAATCAGGAGCATGAGAAAGAAGCGGTAGGCTACAGAAGAATCAGCTGTGTGGGCTGCAAGTGCGCACACATTGGAAGTGTGCACTCATTGGAAGTGTGTACTCATTTAGTGCCCTGTCTGTGTCAGTTGGTAAGCAGGGTCACTGCCTGGGTTTCTAATCACTTTTGCCCAGGAGAAATTAAGTCAGTAAACAACTATTGATATTCTCCCTCACCCCTCTCCCTCTCCCTTCTCCCCTTTCCCTCTCCTTCCCTCCTGTGGAAAACCTTTAGCTTTGCAGCATGCTTTTCTTCCTCTCCTCTTGGTGTCTCTTTCTTATCCTCCTCTTTGTAACTGTTCAGTCCTGTGCAGTCTCTGTGCAGACCCCCCCAGAGTTGAAGTCTCATATCCTCTCTTCATCCTAAGCTCTTAGTTTAACATTCCTGCTGAGTTTACTTCAGCTCAGTTTCTTGGCTCTCTGGGCTTACCATGTTTTTACTTATTTTTTTTTTATTATTGTGGTTTTATTTTATTTTGTTTCTGTTTATAGACATTGATTTTTTTTTGTTATCGTAGAACTCTCTTCTCACAAGAAGGAGACTATTTCGATTCTTTTTCTTCATTAAAGTCTTTACACGTAGCTTTACCTAAAACAACCACCACCACAGCTGCTCTGTGTTGACCGTATATAAATGCACATCCCAGCTCTCTCCGTTGTCTACGTCAGCCATGTAGCAGCAGGCTTCTTGAACTATTCTGCACATACTATCCCAGCTACGTACAGATCGAAATTTAAGGTATGCTGTTCTCCTCGCAAGGCATTAAAATATGGCTCAAAAGATAGCAATCCATTAATCATTAATACAATTAATATTGAATTATATGATGCAATTGTATGCTTACTGTATCTAACAAGTATTTATTGAGCTCTACTGTTATTGATCAGAACTTGTTTTAAAATATTTGATTAGTTTTTTGAGACTTTTCCATAGTGTATTTTAATCACATTCATCCCCCTTCCCCAACTTCTTCCAGACCCGCCCCACCTCCCTTCCCACTGTGCTCTGTGTTCTCTTTAATAACAAACACAAACAGTGAAATCCAGCTTGTGCTTGGCTGTGGGGCAATGCACTGGAGCTTGGTTCATTTACAGGGCCACACCCTTAAAGAAAACTGACCCTCTTCTCCCAGCAACTCTCAATTGGGAATAGCTCCTTCACTAGGGGCGGGACTCTATGACCACTCCCAACACTCATGCTGAGATTTTGTCTGGCTTGAGTCTGCACAGGTTGTGTATCCTGTCAGGACCACTGAATTCACATGTGTAATAGCAGTATTGTACTTGGACCACGTGTTCGGTTGTATTTATCCACTGCTTCTGGTTCATGCCATTTTCCAGTCCATTGTCTACATTGTGACATACCTTGTCCATACCTTATCCATACATTGTCCATTGTGACATACCTTAGCCTTGGAGTGGGGGTGGGGATGTGGTATAGATGTCCCATTTAAGGCTGAGTACCTCACAGTCTTATTTCTGCACATTGACTAGTTGTAAGAAGATGTGATACTCTATGACGGGACGTCTCCCTTTAAGAGATCTGCTTTCCTTTACTATGTTGGAATAAAGAAGACAATAAGCAAAGTATTCATATATTCATATGTATGTGTGTATATATACACACATATATATGTATATATATGATGCTAAGTGCTTTAAAGAAAAAGAGAGGAAGGAGACAGAGTTCCGAGTTCATGGAGGCAGGTACAAGCTTTTTCATCCATGTGTGGTGGATGGGGCAACATGTAGATAGAGAACTGAATCTCATTCACAAGTGAATCATTTAGAAGTGTCCAGGAGGAGGATCTAGGCATCGTGTCAAAAACAGGCATTATCGCTAAACCCTTTGGCTTATTTAAGGCCTAGCAAGGAGGCCAGAATGGTCTCAGCAGAGTGGGTGAATAGGTCATGAAGTACCAGAGGTAGATGTGCATAGACATGGTACCTGAAGCCCAGATCATGTAGGGTTCAGGTGTGTCAGACCTGTGGCCTGCAGGCTGCACATGCTTCAGGCTAGCAACAGATTATAAACCTTAAAACACTAAGCTGTTTTGTGGTTTTTAAAAAAAGGTTTATTTTAGTGTGTGCACGTGCATGTGAACATATGCCACATGTGTGTGAGTGCTCTTGGAGACTTGTAGAAGGTACTGGGTCCCTTGAAACTGAAATTACAGGCAGCTCTGAACCATCTAATGTGGGTGCTGCTGGGGACCCAACTTGGGTCCTCTCAAGTACTTAAAGACTGATTTTAAGTGTTGAGCTATCTTTCCAGCCCTTCCTTCCTTCCTTCCTTCCTTCCTTCCTTCCTTCCTTCCTTCCTTCCTTCCTTCTTTCCTTCCTTCCCTCCTTCTTTCCTTCCCTCCCTCCCTCCCTCCCTCCTTCCCTCCCTCCTTCCCTCCCTCCCTCCCTCCTTCCCTCCTTTCTTTCGTAATGTTCAGTGTGGACTTTGTAATGACAATGTCCTGTTGCAATGCTAGAAGGTTGGGTGTGTCAAGCCTCGAGTGGAATTAAAAGCCATAGAGCAGAAGAAATCCTGTTAGCTAGAAGAGAACACTGAGGAGAGAGCCCTGGGAAAATACTCAAGATTTGAAGTTAGATAAAGTCAAAGAGTTGGTGAGGGGCCCTGAGCAGTTAAAGCCGGTGATGTAGGAAGAGCTCCAGACAGTATAGTGTCCTGGAAGCAAGGGACTCAAGGTTGCAGAGGCGTGTCCCCTACTGTGTTTAATTTTCATTTCTAGGAACTACCATTGGGCTGGGCAATATGGAAGCCATGAGTGGCCTTGACCCAAGGGATCCCAGTGGAGAGACAGATTCCTGAGGCTGGAGAAAGTCAGGAATGGTGCAAAAAGTAGGCTCAAGGAATTTAGGCCGTGGCTTCAAGAGTGTTGGCTGTAATGAAGGGAGAGGATCTGAGGGAATAGAAGAGAGGAAACGGCATGAAAGGAAGTCCATTTGGACTTTGAGTTATAAAACTGAAGCCCTCACTGTGACACATACGAAGTGAGTGGCCTTTGACAAACCACTTTCCACTCCAGGGCATCCCCATCAGAAAAATGTTAATGAGAAAACCTATTTATGCTGAGAGTCTGTTTATAAAGGTGATTATAAGAGAGAATTTAGTAGACATTTGTCATTCGTTAGGGACTGGAGTATAGCTTTGTGGTAGAGTAGGGGACCCTAGATTCTATCCCTAGCATGATCAAGGCAAGCCAACACAGGAACAAAACAAAAATTCCTAAGGACTGTCACATAAGCACAGTATCCGTGTGTTTGTTAGTGTGTGATAGAAATGCTAAAGGAAAGGCAAGAACTCTGGACAAAGCTGAGCCCTGAAGAAGATGGGAATCCAGGTAGAAGGAAGCGGTTGTTAAAGGAACAGGGAAGAGAAAGGCCAGGGGATGTGGACCATTCTTCTGCAACCCCGAGTTCCTTGCTTCCAGGACACTATACTATCTGGAGCTCTTCCTATATTACTGGCTGTACCTGCACAGGGTCCCTTACCAGGGAGTGAGGCTAGCCTGGTGCAGAGGATGGTGTTAAGAGAAGATGGCCATTGAGGGGAGTCCTGAGTCGATGGAGAAGGTAGGAGGGTTGGATGGTTAGTTACTTGGGTCTTCAGCAGGCTAATCGAAAGGGCTGGTTTTGGATTCCTACCTTATACAGGATTGCAGGGACTCTGTCTAGAGAGGACCCTCAGAGTTGCAAATCAGAGAGGCTCTTGTAGTTTGGTAGGAAAGCAGGAAACACAGATTGGAAGGGAGACACAGGAAGTGAGGAACAAACAGAGGCAAGGAAGCTAGCTAGAAAGCACTTCTACATCCTGAGCGTGTTGAGGATGCGGGTGGAACATTAGGAGGTGTATGTGTCACTAAAGTCAGTGTCAACCTCAAGGAGAAGAGAAGGGTCAGGCTGTGAAGGGATGTCTTAAGGCAAAGCATGAAATAAATTGTAGGTCATCAGCTAGCACATGCTTATTGCATACCTACTGTGTGCCACTGCTAGTTCAGACCATAACACAAAGTATAACAGGAAGAGTGTGTGTGTGTGTGTGTATGTGTGTGTGTGTGTGTGTGTGTGTCTGTGTGTGTGTATTGGGGGTGGGGCTGAACCATTTCAGGGCTAGGGTGCTCTGATGGTACTTTTGATTCAGGAGAAACCTTTGTCTAATTTTCTGTGTGCCTATCCTGTAGTTTTGTTAAAGGAATTAGTTGTATTTAGTAAATGAATTAGTTAGCAATATTAGTTTTTTTTAAAAAAATGTGATAGGGAGTGCAACTTAATTAAGCCTTAAAATTGTTGCTGGGGCAGCTGTGTCTGGAATGCGTGACTAGATCTGGCTTGTCCAACTGCTAAAGCATACTGTCAAGCCTAAGCCATTTCAGGCACTTTGGTGACACTCAAATAAGTCAATATTCAGATGTAGACATTAAATAAAAAAAGAACATACAGAAAACTTTAATTAAAATCCAAGGGTAGAAAGATCCTTTTTCTGACAGCCTGTGTTAAGCAAGTTGATTTAAACACATGCAAACATTTTAGAGTCCAGAGGGTACACTACATTTATTTATGTTCTTGTGTGAAGTAACTCATGCTTGTCTTTCTAATCACTTAGGAAGTGCCGGATCCTTAAGTGAGGGTACCAAAGCAGGCAGTACCGTTGTGCCAGCACTCATTCTACGTTAAGCTAATGGGCGTGGCAGTCTGCTTCTGTTTTTCCTCAACTCTGGTGGTCTTGTAGATTTTATGGGCTTCGGAAGGTATGTAGGAGAAGATCACATGAAATTGTGTATGTAGATTTACATGAAACAGACACATGAACAAATACATCCTTCTCCTGACTACAAACCAACTTGAGGCAGATTTTAAATGGTGGGTGCTTGCTGCTCTTCGAGCTCTCATTTGAATAACTCATCAGTGTCCTAGCTTTGGTTTTGATGATTTGCGTGGTAACCGGATGTCACAGCCCTCAGTGGAGTCTTGAAAACGGAGTGGTGTGTTTGTAATGCGGTTGAAATGATGGACTTGAGTCCGGGTTTTGAAGCAGATGTTCAGTGGCTGAGCCTAATCTCTAGCAATGGTTTTCGAGGTTAAAACCCAAATGTGTACAAGAGTAAACATTTCCCTTTCAGAGCAGATAATTTGAACACGAATGGATGAAATTTAAGCAAGTGGGTATTAACTACAACTTCGTTTTGACACAGATGTCTGGAAAGCATCATGGATTAGCAGACTTTCTGGAATCGGTAGCATAATATCCTCTCTGTGCATGCTCTCATAAGAGAAGGTTTGAAAAAGCCCAGACTTGTAGCCACTCATTGGAGCATCAGGCTTTGTAGGCATCAGAGTCTGAGTGGTGAGAATCACAGGGCCAGTAGCTTCACAGAGCAGATGCCACCTGGGTGTGTGAACCGAGATGAGGAACATCCTATGGCCAGACCCTCATTTGATATTGATCAGTGACTTCCTGAGAGAAAGACACCTCCCTATATACAGAATGCCTAGATCTCTCCTTATGGTCTGGTAAATATAGGAAACAAAACACACGCTAAGACAGAGCTGCATTACATCACAGGTCTGTTTTTCTCCCCTCCACCCTTTATTTTTTAAAGATGGGGTTTCACTGTGTACTTATGGCTGACATGGAACTTCTTGAGCTCCCACAGGTCACTCTCCCTCTGCCTTCCAAGTGCTGGGATTAAAGATTTGAGACACCACACTCGGCTCTATCAGGGTGTTTTAGGTGTCCTTATTTCTCTAAGGAAAGGGGACACTTTTCTTCTGCTGTGGAGAAAAAATTGCAATATTAATGTCTGTAATGTCATTTGGTCTATCCTTTTTTATCCCTTTCGTCTTGCTAATAGAGTTAAGTGATGCTTTTTCTTTTACCTTAGTATCATACTATGAAAGCAGAGATCTCTATGCAGTCATGCAGAAATTGATTGTAAAACTTTTAAAAGTTATTCTTCTTTTCCACACTCATTTCTGTTTACTTTATCTCAGTCTGAGAGTTTAAATATTGATCCTGTTTTGAGACAGTGGAGCAAAGTATTTGCATCTGGGTCTGATTCCCGCAAGTCGGTGGGGATATGTTTGTGCTCATTAATTCCTGGGACAGGATGAACTGGACCATTAGTTGGGGTCTTTGTATGTTATGTTCAAAATCAGAAAAGTGTCTCAACGACCGAGATAGTTTCACACCTACCTAAACATATCTTTTCTCTGTATGAAGAACTGTCTCTTCACTCTGACGAGCAAGGTCACAGGGTAGCATCTGCTCCTTGGTTGGCAATAGTAAAATGTTCAAATGACTAAGAGATCTGCCTAGTGGTTGCCAAACCCAAGACTTGCACTAAATAGAAATACGCTTTGGAGAGCTTCAGAGATGGCTCTGCAGTTAATGGTGCTTGTTACTTCCTCAAGGGACCTGGGTTCAATTCCCAGCATGGACATGGTTGTGGTGAACATAAATCCACCCCCACACACACACACACCTTTCAGCAAACCAGGATGACAACATGAGAACAGTGGAAATGAAACCTAGATTGCCCCTTTCATTTTGTTGAAGGTCAGCACTCAGAAGTTGCATCTAGAGTAGCTCTTGGTGGCAAGAGCTGCCTCAAACCAGATTATTGAGCCCTTTGTTTTGCTCTCTATGGAGCTGGAAAAACCAGCTCTGACCAGTGTCTCAGCATCATCCAGTACTTACTGTCTTACCGGAAATGGAGGAGTTTCCTCTTTAGAATATGCATGTGCTTGAGCAGATCTACCTTTTGTCTCTCATTTCTCTGGGGCAACATCCTCACTCAGCCAGTGGCACCAGAAAGTGTCATTTTGATAGCATGGGTGACCTGCCTGTGCTTCGGCCAGATTCACGGACTTTTAAGTCTTCTGAACAAAATACTGGCTGAGTGTGAGTAGCATCATCTCTCATTGAACAGTTAATGGTGGCAGTCTGCATATCTGGGACATTTGTCTGAGCTACAGCTTCTTTGCTGCATTTGAAATAAGGATACTCTGAAGGCTGTGACATTAGTCCTTGAGTAAATCAGACTTGCTGCTCTCTGTGCCTTAAAGGTGGATGACTGTCTTTAAGAATTTAAAATGTGTCTCTTTTGTCTCTAGTAGAGCTCCGTATGATTCTCCCAGTGAGTCTGGAGAGCAGCATGCTTCTGAAGCAAAGGTTACCTGGGTTGTGTTTTGTCCGTGCCTTGCCTAGGCAGTTTCCTATGGACATTTCGTAGATACTCAATGTCTAAGTCCCCATGTCGCCCTTGGGGCTCCTTTAGAAGCTCAGGAGAATCATCGAAGGGCACAGAATGGAAACATGATGGCTTTCACTTTATCCTCTTGTAATAAGAGCCTTTCACAGTTAATTATATTATATTCGAAGGCACTTGCCAACAGGTAAATATTGTCTGTCATGAGAGTTCTGTTCTCAAAGGACTCTAGTTTTAGCGCCCTACTTCCTTGTCTAACATCAGTACTTGAGCTGAGCTCATAGAACCTCTTCAGCCTATGAAAACAAAAACAGAACCAAGGTAGATCCTTTTAGCCAGGTTGGCCATTCTTTTTCCTTAGAGGCTTGCCTTTTGTGTCTGTAGAAACTGGGGGAAAAAACACTTCGTAGGTTTAATCTTGAGGTGTTGCTCATGGGCAAAGGCTCTTAACTTGCAAATGAGGCGACCTGAGTTCAGGTCCCCAGAACCTGTGTAAAAGTTGAATGTGTAGCTTAAAGGACTATGATCCCAGCATTTCTATGAGAATATGAGAAACAGTGCTATCAAAATTCCCAGAAGCCCTTGCTAACCTGGGGTAACAGTGGAAAAGCAAGGAAGAGACTTTGTCTCAAACAAGGTAGAATGTGAGGACCAACAGCTGAGGCTGTCCTTTGAATCACATGCACACACAACACACACACATATGCACACACACTCATACACACATTCATACACACATCCACTCACAAAACATGGTTCACACACACCCATATCCATACACAAGAATGTATTTGTCTGTGTGTGCACACGCACACACATATACACATATACACACACACACAAAGAATATTAACAGTATCTACTACTATAGTATTTATGATAACCCTATAAAGTAGGTAAGGATGCAGTCTTAATTTAAATATGAGGGCAATGCACCAAAATCATGCACCAAAGTCCCCAGGTTAAGTGAGTCTCAAAGCCAGACTGTAATCCAGTATTGTGGTCCAAGCCTGGGTCCTGACCAGGCTGGTCTACAGCTCTGGCTGGTTGCATAGACTTCTTTTAGATCCCCAGAAAGGGCAGGTAACTTGTCTTCTCCTCACAGGTTGCCCTGGTGACCCTTCAGTATTCTATGGCTTTGTACTGTCTAGTACATTACACAGGTCTTTCCACCTTACGGAGAGATAAAATCCACTTTACAAGTTAATTTTTTTTTTTTTTTGGTTAGGAATGTGTCTGAATCAGTGTAGTTTGCCCACTTGAGAAGTTTACCATATAATTTCAGAGTGACAACAAAGACCACTTTGGTTCAATTATTTTTTTATTTAAAGGCAAAGGAAAACACCCAAACAGTCCCCACAATATTTTCTTGTTCAGCCGGTCACAGGCATCCCTCTTGTTTACTGCTCTTTGGAGCCAATTTCTCTCTGTCTCTCTCTGTCCCTCCTCCCTCTCTCTTCCTAACCACTGAAGTTCTAGAAAGAGTCAGACTTGTCGCCTGCACTTCCGCATCGCCCACTCCCTCCCTGTCTCTGGCAGTCTGGCTTCCACTCCCCCAGGTACACTGCTGCCCGAAGGTTGCACGCCCCAGCCCACACTTGCTTTCCTCTGCTGGGCTTTTCTCATCCTGTCCTTTCTGCAGCCTCTATCCTGTGGTTGCCTCCTCTTTTACAGGCTTGTCTTCTGCGATTCCTGCTCTGATACCCCTGCCTGTCTGGCCTCTCCCCCCTTTTCTCTTGCACTTCATCCTTTTCAACTCCCACCTATGTGGACAGGAGCAGAAGTCCTGAACTTGGCTTCCTGCCTCCCTGTTTCCTTGCTTGTTCTTTTAAAATACTGCCTATGAACAGTCACTTTGATTTTGTAAACAATTCTCAAATCCTTATTTTTCTTTCATCCTTACCATCTTCAATTTCCACCTCTTTCTTATCCTTAAAACAAACGCCACAAAGTCCGTTTGATCTCTAAATAATCTCCCTGTAAAAGCTACCCCTTCGTGCCTCGACACAGGGAGTTGTAATAAACCAGGATTCCTGGTGCTGCCTAGGCTACCACTGTCTGCCTCTCCCCTTAACCGTCTCTCACATGGTGCTACAATTCAGTTCTCAGAAGTTTCAACTCTGATTGTGTCACCACGGGGTGGGGCTAGGGTGTCCTGTTGTGAAATCCTCAGGGTTGTTCTGTATTTGTATCATTCAATCAATGACAGATCGCTCTGTCTCTTTCCCTAGGCTCATAATAACTTAGCACCATCTTATCTCTGTCAGTCCATTAGACATTTTCCAGTGGTTCTAGAATGTATTAAAGGCAGCATCTTTTTTTTTAAATACCAGTTATTTGTGTCCCTTTGTTATCCTGAGATGAAATTCTTATATTTTATATCTGTCTGAACAATTTTCAAAAGATAAATATAATACTGACACTTTAGTCTGAAAAGAAAAGAAAGAAACATCACTTTAAATAAAACTTCATTTATTCATTTTTGATACCTAAGTACTTGGAAAAGAATAGTCAATGCCTTGAAAAAATATAATCAGACAAACCAGGTATGTAAGCATGCGCAGATGCACAGTGAATGTTGTGGCTGTAAGCCAAGATGGATGCAGGTGTGTATTAGTGTCTCAAAGGCCAAAGGTGATGCTGTTGTTGGTGAAGATTTCCTGAAATGTAGAACTCTATTTCTTGGTTTCTAGATAGCTTTATTTCTAGAGAACCTAATGAGTTAAAGGAGAAGTGTTAGGATCTAGGCTCAGTATAATAACTCAACCTGTTTGAGTGTTGCTGTCTTTTTGGAAGCAGTGAGAGATGTGGAAACCCTTTCCATTCTGGAGGACTCGTCCATGTATTGTAGTATAACTGTCATCCTCGGCCTTTACCCACCGGGTTATAGTGGGGTATCTAGTATGTGATAACCAAAGCTGTCTTCATGGATATCCAGAACTCCCACAGGAATTTGATCAATCAGTCTGTTCTGGGTAGGAAAAAGCTTTCTGAGGCTCTAGCCAGAGTGCCCCTTCCTCTCCTGCACATGCCACGCCTCTCTTGTAGCACGTCTATTTCCATGCTTTGCCTGCTGCTTTGAAAAGACTTCTTTCATGTCTACCTTTTGAAATCGTACCCTTTGGAAAGCCTAGCTCCTAGCTTAAATGGTACACACAGCATTGAGCTTTCCTATAGGGGGGTGTCTATATGCCTCAGGGCTTGCAGCCTCATGGCTGTGACGCTTCACAATTCTTAATACATGCTGACTCCTGACAGTTGTTATGTGCTGCTACTGGATTACCTACGAGCTTTGAAGGTTCTGGGGCAGACAGAGCACATGTTCTGAGGGGTTCAATATCTTACAACAAATGGAATGCCTGCCTATTAGGTGACAAGTGAGTAAATGAATTGGTCGTGTAGAAATAGTATTTGTGGGAAAAACAAAAAGAAAGTATGGTTTGGATTTTAGCATTTAAAACTTATGTCATCATCATGACATAAACTTCTAATAGTACAAATTAAAAAAACACACACTCTGAAGGTTAGTGGGTCTATGGCTTGGTCTGTGTATATATTTATAAATACACGATCGTTGAAACTGTTACTAAAGATAAGATCATTCTTTCTCCATAGCAAAATGAAACCAGTGTTCCAGGATTGTAGGGAAAATGTGGATAAAGTGCCCCTCCTCCATTCGATTCTGAAATGTTCAGATAAAATCAACTTTGAAGTCAATCAGGAGGCCTGCGTAGTTTCCCTGCCCCCCCACCCCCATCCTGCCTTTATTCAGAAACCTCAAAACCGCTGTGGGTAATTCCCTCAAGATCCCCATCTCACACATCCAGTCCAATGGGTAAGGAGGAGTTCCCAGAATCCACCACTCTCAGTACTCTTGAGCATCCCTCTCCAGTGATATGATTAGGAAAGCCCAGTACGCACTTCTGTCCACCTTTCATCTCTAACTAGGGGAGCATGAAGCATCTGTACAGGTTTTCCTGCCATGGCTTCACTTTCTGTCATCCGAACTCCATTGCCAATTCTCAGCCTCCAACCAATATCCGTCTGAAAGAAATCAGACCCGTTCGACAATGAAAAACACATTGAAGCTACTGCACATTCCTGCCGCCACCGCTGCTAGAAAAGTAGATATTAATTCTTTCTCCTGTCAATCTAGCGGCAGCGTTTGGGCATTGGGCAGCTTCCGTGGCTGCGTCTTCATATCTAAAGGGTTAAACGGTAGGTGCTAGTCAATGAACGCATTGTTAGTGTTTATGATAAGAAACTTAACAGCTCTTTGTGTATAGTTCCCCCTCCCACGAAGTAGGAAGTATTTCTCTTTGACTGTCGAGGCCTCATAAAGCTAGCCAAGAAAGTGATATGGCCAAATGACATGATTAATTTTCATTACTTTCTTCCATCTCTTCCCTCAGATCCATTTGAGCTTTGCTTGGACCTCAGCTTGATAGGAAAAAAAATCAGTGTTTGGAATGATTTCCTCAATTAAAACCAACTCTTCTTGTAGCTCAAACGATAGCATTGAGTACAGAGATATGCTCTGTCTTCAGGGACTTTACCTAGAGCCAAGAAACTCGGAAATGCCTGCCAGAGAGTGCACAGGAGTATGCTATATGTGGGAAAGTGATCTCAGTACACAGATGTGGGTTCCCAGTGATGCTGGCTTTCTTTCAAGACTATCTTTCCATCACATCATCCTTTCTCTGGTATTTAGAACATTTGTCAGAATTGTTATGAGTTCTGTCCCTTGGGCCTGTGCCCTCTGGAGTACCAAGGCTGGACATCACAGTGTCCAGTCTCATATCCATTTCAGTTTCCCTCTGCAATGTCACTCAGCGTCTCTTATTTGGTGCTCAGAGCAGGGATGCTTCAGACTCTGTAGTAAATGGATTTTGAATTATCTTTGTAGATGTTGACAGTTGAACATTCATGGTCCAAAAAAAAATCTGAAATCTGTAAACTTTTTGAATATTGTGGGCCTTTCAGTTTTTCCAGGTTCTGTGTTTCAACTTGAACACGTCTCTGAAGA
The DNA here is from genome assembly GCF_004785775.1 of Grammomys surdaster. Classification (NCBI taxonomy): domain Eukaryota; kingdom Metazoa; phylum Chordata; class Mammalia; order Rodentia; family Muridae; genus Grammomys; species Grammomys surdaster. Next base: position 10,708,874 of record NW_021604617.1, read on the forward strand.
CAAACTTTGTTAACTGAAGACCCCAGAGAGGGCCTGTGGCTCTTGGGAAAGCAGTCAACTTCCTAGAATTTCCATGGGTTCATTTACAACCTCCTCTCTATTGTAAGTTCAAATTCCCACATTTGAGGTTTAGTTAAATTTTACATAATAGTGATGTCCTCAGCATTTGGGATATAGCTTAGCCAGCAGGGTGCTTGCCTACCAAGCAGGAAACCCTGTGTTGGTCCCCAGCACTGTCTAAAATTAGTAATTCAAAGTCATTCTCAGCTTCAAAAAAAATGAAACAACAAAAAAAAAACCAATGATACTGTAGTAGTCATGGAAATGGAGGTTTTTTTTTTTCCTTTTTCTAATTAGTGCCAAGGATGCAGCGAAAACAACCCCAGCATCTCCCCTGCCCTCACACAGGCAGGGGGCTCTTGAGGCTTGGTGACTGGGCTAGGAGATTTCTACCAAGGTTTCCCCAACTCTCTTTAGTGTATGTGCTCCAATGTTTAAATTTCTGTGGAGTGATTCCCACTCCCAGTCACTACCAGGTTTGTTACATTCAAACAAGCCCAGAGCAAAAGAGGTCCTGGCTGTAAGGGGTACATGTGTCTTTATTCTGAACTGATGGTACTTAGTGACACTTATGGATATGACTCAGAAATGCTCAATTTATAAATTCATGGAGAATGTTTTGTATTATGCTGCTGTGTCATCCTGTTCTTTTTTCTTCTCCTCCTTCTCCTCTTATTCCTCCTCTCCTTTCTCCCCTTCTCCCTCTTCTCATCCTTCCTGTCATGGCAGGACCCATACCTCTCATCCTTGGCACCTTTAAAGCAGTTCCTTGGTGGTAGGGATTGGACCCAGGGCCTTCTACATGCTAAGCAACACCAACCTCAGCCTTTAATTAAAATCCCAAGGAGATGGTCGCTACTCTAGAACTACACATTTATTTTAGGATGATTGTTTTGGGGTACATGTGTGTTTGTGTGCATGTGCACCTCTGGGCACTTGTGCAAATATGTGGATGCATGCCCCAGCTAGTGTGTGGAGGTCAGAAGACAGCTTTGTGGAGTGTGTCTTATCTCTCATCTTTGCATGGGGTCCAGGATGGGAGTCAGCTTGTCAGGTATATGGCGAATGCCTTCAGCCATGGATCGTTCTTATTGGCCTTTTGATACACTGCTGAGTTAGGAGGGTTTTGTTATTAGTGATTAATTTTCCAGGTTCGCCTTTCTCTTCATTGAGTTCTGATTCTCTACTTTGAGAGGCTCTCCATTGATTTCTTTTTAATGATTTAATTTTAGTATGTGTCTTAGTTAAGGTTTCTATTGCTGCAACAAAACACCATGACCAAAACCCACCACCAACAAACAAACAAAAAACAAATTTGGGAGGAAAGGGTTTATTCAGCTTATACTTCCACATTGTAGTCCATCATTGAAAGAGTCAGCACAGGAACTCAAGCAGGGCAGGAACCTGGAGACAGGAGCTGGTACAGAGGCCATGGAGGGGTGCTGTTTATTGTCTTGCTCCTCATGGTTTGCTCAACCTGCTTTCTTATAGAACCCAGGACCATAAACCCAGGGATGGCTCCATTCACAGTGAGTTGGGCCCTCCCCAATCAGTCACTAATTAAGAAAATGCATCATAGCTAGTTCTTATGGAGACATTTCTCTATTAAGATCCCTAGATAACTCTAGTTTGTGTGTCAAGTTGATACAAGACTAGCCAGCACAATTGACCCTGGTTAACATGACACTCAAGCACATCACTGTTAAACCATACCTTTCCTTTCTTGTTCATCCCCAAGATCACATTAAAAACATAAATAACTTTAAAAGTCCCACAATCTCTATAAAGTCAAACACATTAAAATGTCAGCCTTTCTAAGATATCCAACCTAAGAATCCAAAATCTCTTTTAAAAGTTCAAAGTCTTTCAGATGTGGAGTGTGTAAAAATCAAAATTAAATACATTCTTTAAGATAGAAGAACTAGGCTACAGTCACAATTTGAACCAAGCAAAACTGAACTCCAACAGTATAAATAATTCAATTGTCTACTTATCTGGGATTCACTCCCAATTTTCTGGGCTCCACCAAGGAGCTTGAGTCATTTCTCCAGCTCTGCCCTCTGAAGCACACACAGATTGTCCTCTAGGCCCTGTCTGACTCCCTTCTGCTGCTGCTGCTGCTGCTGCTCTTGGTGGTCACCCCATGGTACTGTCATCTCCAAACTTTTGGGGTCTTCTGCTGAAACTGGGCTGCACATTCACCAATAGCTTTGTCTAGATTTTTTCCCATGGTTTCATGTCTGAACTTCTTTGCATTTCAAGCATTCAGTAGCAAAGTTTGAGGGCAACAGTAGTATCCTGACTAAAAGAATGGTCTGAGAGCAGAGCTCTGGGAACGGGACAGGAAAGAAGACAAAAACTGGGGCTGGAGAGATGGCTCAGTGGCTGGGAGTATCCTCTTGAAGACAACCCCAGTTTGGTTCCAACTCCAGAAGATCCAGTGCTTCTGATGTCACCTGCATGTGTGAGTGCTTGAAGAAAAAAATTGATAAATGAAGTTTAAGTAGATTTGTTTTTTAATCATTTAAGAAGATTCAACCCAAACTTGCTTGGTAACATAGTTGGTAACATAGTTTTCAGGCAAGGGCATCTGCAGTATTTTTTTTTTTTAAAGAGGCTTCAAGATTGGCAGCTGTTTTATTATTATTATTATTATTATTATTATTAATTATTTATTTATTTAACCATTCCCTAGATTGCTGAAAACAAAACATGCAAAAATCTTTGGTATTGTGGTATTGGTTGGAACAAAATCAAAGTGTGAGAGTTTTAGTGAAAATGTAGGTGGGCCAAAGGGTTTCTGGAAAATCACTAAGCAAACTTCAGGGAGATAAGGAAAGTGTGTGCATGAGTGTATGTGTATGTGTGTTGCGTTCAGTTAGATGTGTATGATGTTGGAATCTTGTTCCACTCTCAACTGGAAAAGTGTTCCTAGGTTTTTCCTATCTTGCCAGGCAGTTGCCCGGTGTGTTCCATAGGCCACACACACAGGAGCAGGGCTGTCTGTCTCACATGCAGATACTCAGCTATGGAAGATACTCTTTCAGGAGTATCTGCCTGTTGCTTGGCAAGGCTTTTAGGTAGTCTAAAGAAAACAGCCTGGGAGAAGCCACCGGGCCGGCCTTGTGGTTAGCATTGGCTTGGCTCATACCTGCTTCTCGCTCTGACCTTGGCAGTGTGGCCACTGATTTTCCTGCAGGCTTTGTCTCTGTCTTTCATTTTTTAAAAAAGGGGTTTGTGATTTTGGCTTACATTAGTGAAATTCCTGTGATCATCTAGAGAGATGTCACATTTTCTTGCTTTCGTTTTGAAGAGGGGTATTTTTATATTGATTCAAAGAGAGGTGGGTGGGTTTTGGAAATCGGAGGTCTTATGAGGGGAAAAAAAAGATCTTTCTGTAACATACCAAATGTGTTGGCAAAACGAAAAGGTTTCACCAGTTCATTTTTGGTCTTGATATTTAATAGTCTAAAAGTGAGAGCTAGTTCGTTTTGTAGCCAATTACAGTACTAAAATTCAGAATTGGGCAATCTGGCAGGAGCTCACATATTCTGTTCTTAAGAGAATATTCTTAGGCTTAAAGGGTGGTCTTCTTTGAAATTTGTATTCTTTGGTTTAAATCTTCATTTTTTCAGCATTTGTGTTGTCCAGCTTCTGTGAAGAAGGGATTTTTGTTTTCAGTGCATTCTCCCTCCCTCCCTCCCTGCCTGCCTCCGGCCGGGGGGGGCGGGGGGGGGGGTGTGGGTGTGTGTGTGTGGTGTCTGTGTCAGAACTC
>NW_021604617.1:10713108-10755363 GCF_004785775.1 Grammomys surdaster
GGACAGGTGCTAATCTTCCAGGAAATTTACCTAGCATTCCACCCGTTAAGAGTATGGTACATAAAAATGGCTTCATGTATCTTTGAAGGTCTCGGCAGGCATGTGTGGACCACACAGCATGGGTTTCACTGCAGGTAACGGAGGGGAATTGTCTGCATCATTATCTTACTTGCATTGAGATTCAGCAGCCTTCTTTGGGTTCAGGAAACGAACCTCTGTTAAAACCATACGGCACTATTCTCAGAAGAGATGCTCATAGCCAGCCCCTCCTCTCAGACATTTTGAGTCAGGAGTTGCATATATTGGGGGATGCATTTCAGCTTGCATTCAGGGCCCTGCAAACACTTTCATCTGTGGAAGGCAGACATTTCCTTGGGTTTTCCACAAATACCATCGCGGTTGCTGAGTTGGAATAAAGTTCTCTGAGGAGAAGCTGGCTAACAGGAGAAGCATGGCACCGCAAAGGTTTGAGTTACTATCAGGACCAAGGGATTCTGTTGTTAAAAGAAAAGAAACAGTGTCCTTAACTAGTGAAACATGGTTTGTCAACGCTGGAAGCCTGGCTTGAGAGTGGGGTAGTGGTGTTCTGTCTAAACCCTCTGTGCACAGTCAGTTTCTTCTACTGAGCTTTGCCTTTGCCCAGCATCAGCAAGTGTAAAATTGTCTTCTGAGCATTCCCTACCCCACCCCCATCCTAGTGTACCCCGTTTTAGCTCAGACAGAGAGGAAGGTCAGGTGAAAAGATGTGCAGCTATCTCCTGGCCAGAGGATATTTGAACAACCAATGAGGTCAGAAACTCTATTAAATAATGGTACCACATTACAGTTTTCTGATGTATTTAAGGACACAGTGCAGTGTGTGCATTGTGATGAGTTGTTACAAACTTTCTCTTTTGGGGATGCTCCTGGTTGGTCTTTGCTGGTAGGAGATATATGAGTGAGTCACTGATACTTATTTATGCCCCTTCATAAACCCAGAATTTTAGCAGAATCCATAGAGCCTTGTTCAGGCTGTTGGTGAAGCTAGAAAGCTGAAATCTCAAATATCAGTAGTTAGACTTACTGGCAGAGCTTTGGGTGTATAAAATTATGCATAGTCTATGCCTCTCAGAAGGCCCAGACTGTGTATCTTTTATTTTTCTGTGTTTCTTTCATTTTTGTGACCCCCCCCAATCTTGTCCCTGGCTCCCTTTTCAAGTCTGTGGATGGAAGTCATGATGTGGAAATGTCATGTGCTTTCGATTTGACTCAGGTGATTCCTTGAAACCCAAGTAGCACCAGTTTTTCCCCTCAGCATAGGACCTACTTAACATTCACTGCTAACTTCAAATGCTCCCTTCTCAAGGACAGTAATTCCCCTGCCTCAATCTCAGCTGCAGTTGCTGAGCTGCACCTGTGTGCTGGCTCGTGCCTGCACTGTAGCTGTCTGATGTGCATCATCTGAGTAAGATCGGCTGTAGCCATTGCACTTGATATTCAGGGTGGTGTTAAGAAGTAGAAACACACTGTGAAGTGGCACATGCCATTCCAGAGCAGGTGACAGCCTCCTTATGTATAAATACTTGTGCTTACTCCCAAAATGCTTTGTGAAATTGCTCTAGGATTTAGCAGCCTCTGGAGCTTTGTTTTCGTACAGGAAAAAGGAAGAGAGCCAAGAATCTCCAGGCCAGCTTGGCGGCTCAGGCTTGCTTTCCCAAGTCTTTCTACATGTGCTTTCAGCCTTAAGGTTGCAGGTCTGTAAATGGTACCACTCAGATTCTATGCCTTTACCAACTGCAGACAGACACTTCTCCTTCTCTCTCCTGATAACAGGAGAAAGCACAAATGCAGGGAGGGGGAGAGGAGAGAAGACAGCCTGAATCCACTTTATTTGTTCCCAATTCCCTTTAAGATCATCAGAGTGGCAAACTGCATTATAAGAAGTGGTCAGGCTGAGATGAACAAGGGTGATGACGGTCATGCCAAACTGTACAGAGGAAAACCCACAAGGCCTCAACCCTACCTAAAGACTATAGGCTTTGGGGGAAGCTGGGAAGGGGAGGGGGTGGCCCTCCCCAGGGAAGGGCACACCTGTTGCATACAGGTGCCATTATATAGATTGAACAAGTTATATTTAGAAATATATATGTACACACATATATGTATGCATATGTATGTATATATACATACGTATGAACACACATACACAATATGCATTGCAGTAACAGGCCATGAATTTGAAGGAGATCCGCGGTGAAGGGCATGTAAGAAGGTTTGGAGAGAAAGGGGGGAAGGGAGAAACGTCGTCATTAAGTTACAGTCTCAAAGATTATGGATGGTGGTAAGCGTCAAGGGTGTTTGCTGTCACTTGGTGATCCTTGTGTGCGCTTGGATCTTTAAAGCCAGCCCTGAGCGCCACAGTTCCCAGTGTAGTGTTTAAGCCAGAACCATTTTGTTCACTCTAATCTGTGCAAACAGGAGCTGTGGAGCCACAGCCTCACTTGTGACTTGACCCAGAAAAGACTGGCTGCTGTGTCTTGATGAAGGTTCTCAGGTCAGGTACTTCCATTTCTGTAAAACAGCAAGGCCACATGTGAACCCTGTGTGAACTTACCGTGGCCCTTCGAGGGATTATAGGAGGATGCCCGAGAGGCAGCTAGAATGAGAGTCTGTGGCTCAGGGGAGACTGGACTGGCGTTTCTGCAGTTTTGTAGACTTGAAGTAGCTGGTATCAACCAGCTCGCTTGGGAATTGGGTATATGGAGAGAATGGAGGAGAATCTTAACCATGGTGAAACAAATTCATTTCATCCCCTTGCACCCAGGATAACAGGCTCTCCCAGCAAGCTCCTTGGGGCCTTTGCAGCAGGAGCAGATTCAGAACTATTTTGGAGCCCACTTATGTGTCTGTCCTCCACAGCGATCCCTGCAGGGCCCTTTCTTCCACCCATTCTCAGCCAGTCTTCCCATTGGCTCCCCATGCACATGACTCTTGGAAGTGTCACACATTCCCGTCACTTCCTGGTGCCCCCACCTGCGTGAGTTCTGCAAATATGACAAACACGTCTTAAGCATAGCATTCCCAACGTCCACCAAGGCTGGTCTTTTCTGCTCAAACGCCAACTTCCTTCTGGTTTTGCAGGTTTGAACCAAACAGTAAACTCATGCCTCCGTCTCTCAGTGTTACATCTTTTAATTATTTTAATGTGCTTGTGCTTGTACGTCTGATCATATCTGACTGTCCCTCATCCCTGTGAGCACTGCATTAGCTCCATTCAAGCTCAGCGTTTACCCTCCTGGCCTGTAATAGAAAAAGCATCTCCTAGCTCGGTCCATGCCTCTTGCTAGTCTCCTTGCGTGTCTGTCTTCTTCTGAGAATAACATGATCTCCCTGAGCTGGAACCAGCTCACGGCACACCCTTGCTTTAAATACTTCAGCAGCTCCTGTTATTTGTGGAATGACGTTCAGACAGCGTGGCGTGGTGACAAGGCCCTTCAACGTCCGATCTGCCCAACTGTCTCCCACCTACACTGCCGTGGCCCATGCCAGCTATGCCCGATTGCTTCACTCTGTAGCTTCCTTATCTCGATGCCTCTGCACCTGCTGTGCCCTCTGCTTGCAATGCCTTCTGCACCTGCCTGATGCAATTCTAGTTACCTACGGAATCCACACAGAGGGTCTCCTTTCAGCTACAGGAGGCCTGCTCCATCACTCTTGGAAATTAAGTGTCTGTTTTTCTGGATCTCCTCTGGTTGGTTGTTTGCCTTCTTCTACTCTGTTTGACCACACTGCTCTACTCATTTGCCTTTCTGGAATGTCCTTCAGTGTACTGTAAGCCGCCAGGTACAGGGTACATTATCTGGAAGTGGTAACGGTGAGTTCGTGTTCCACTTGTCTGGTGGGTTTTCTTGTTTCATCCATTTCGCCCCGATGGCATCCAGTGCTACACATGCCTCGTGTGACAGATTAGAATGTTGAGGCACAGAGATGAGAAGTATTGTCTGTGACATGACACCAGAGGGATCAATAAATAGAGGCAGTTTCAGATTTACATGTTCTTGTACAGTCATGCCCGGCTTTGGAAGCAGGACTGTCTGTTGCCTGCCTGTTCACTCTTTCAAATACATTTTTCTGTCCTCCTTCTCTCTCTCCTTCCCTCCTTCCCTCCCTCCCTCTCTTCCTGCCCCTGCCTCCCTCCCTCCATCTTCCACTCCCAACTGTGTGTGTATGTGTTTATGGATGGTTAGTAAGACCTGTTAAACCATTAGGCTAGTTAATACGCATAAGAGTGTATGCACTGAGCAGAAGGAAGATTAATTTCTGAGAACATTTTTGGTATGAGGTCCATGAGGTAGACAGGATCCAGAGAAGAAATAGTCAGACCATGACCAATTCTTTAGTTGATTCAGCCCACTTTTGCTTTCCCAGTGAGCATGTACCAGTTTTGACACCAACAAAAGGCACTGAACCAGCTGAAGGCTGGGAACTTTATATATAAAGAAAGGTATGTCCAGGAGGCAGAGGTTTCTTGGTGTGTGTTTACAAAGCACATTAAAGAAAGGCATGTTGAGCCTTGAGATGATGGTATCTATCTGCAGTGATGTGATATCTAGAACTACCCAGAACTCAGCTAGTAGCATTTCTGTCCCCTTAACTGGACTCTGTCTCTCATACACATGTATGGTAGGGGAGTAATATCAATTTTTACTCATACATGTATATGTCTGCAAAATGCATATATTCCATGTTTCCTATGGATAAACTATCAAAACTGATGATTCAATATGAAACCCACAGACAGAAATCTACAAAATTAACTTGCCTTAGAAATAAAAAAGTTTTAATTTTAATCGCTGGTAGTTTTTAACAAATATTAACAGATCTCAACCCACTTTTGCTTTAGCTTGCCAACAATTGACTGTTGTGATATCCTGTGTCTTGAAAGCGAGGCAAAGCTTGCTGCCTTCCAACACCCTTGAAGACTAGGCTAAAGTTCCTTTTATAAAACCCTGACTTGATCCTACTCAGAAAACCTGGCACCTTTCATGACAGAGTGGAATGTAAGAATACTTTAGCAGATCTGAGTAGGAGCGGAAAACTCCGGTAGTGTGGGGATGAAGGTGGAGACTTTTAAGTTCCTTAATCGGAGTTCACAGAAGATAAGAATGTTGGGATTAACACCGCAGACTCCCTTCATTACACACGGCCGAGTAGAGCAATTATCTGTCTATCAAGGCTAGGAACGTGTGCAAAGCTGCTAAGGAAGGGTGGATGGATGGGTGCATAAATGCTATTCCGTTGCAAGAAGGTGCTGATATATGCAGTAATCCTTGGAGTTTCCCTTATTTTTTTTTATTTGGGAGTCATATTGTCGAACCCTTGTAGCTTAGGGAGAAATGATGTTTTATGTTATATTCTTGATCGTTTTTCAGCTCTGAACTCATCTGAGTTTTCTTAGAGGACTGTTTCAAAGGCATCTCTTGTTTATTCATGTTTAAACAATCTGTTTAAGACCTATTGCTTAGATATAAACACAATGGTCCCTTAAGGTAGCAAAACAGACTGTCAGACACCACGCATACTTCTCACAGGGCTACGTCTATTATTTTATTGTCTAAACTACCGTGTCATCCATATTTGACCTGAGAGGGTAACAACGCAGCTCAGTTGACCTAATCTGCCAGTCAGAGGACACCGACATTGACCCCTGTGTGTCATCTTGATGTCTCACCATCAGAGACGTGCAGAGCAGCGTACAATTGGGGAAGCCTTAGACTAGATTAAAGCTAAGGACTTCAAATCTGCCTTAATGGCTGTGTTTATATCTCCCCATTCTTCCTTTCTTTCAAAAAGTAATCAGGTTTTGCAAGCGTCAAGAAAATCACCTCATCTTGCCAGCTGGAACTGGTCCAGCTAAGGAAAGAAATCCACTCACTCCCCCCCCCCCCTTCTTTTCCTTTTTCTTCTGTGATCTTTACGGCCATTCAGGCTATAGGAGCTAGCTGATTTTTTTTCCCTTGGTTGTTGCTTTTTAACATTCTCTTCCCCTCACAGAAATGGGAAAATTGAGACTGATGTCCCGCAGCCCTGGGTAGCAGTCCAGGAGATGAGTGCTTCATACTTCTAACCCTTCCTCCTCTCTCTCCCTCCCCTTCCGAAAACACAGGTACCAGGCCATAATCATGAAAGGGAAACCCAGTATGCATATGAAAGAAACTGAGCTCAGGATCCAGGGATTGTGTGACTGCCTGTGGGCTGTTTGTCCCCAGACACTTTGAAGAATAATGCCATCCATGTTCATCTGGGTCCCTGTCAAACAAACAGCGATGATTTTGGTTCAACCATGGGAGCCCCTTAACATTAAAAGCAGCCTCATCTTTCCCACTGGGTTTTGTACCTGTCGTAGAACACAGAATTATGGTATATGTGAATATACAGGACTGAGAGAACCCGATGAACCTGTTTCCAGTGTCACATGAAGTGTTGGAGCTAAATGTAGACAAAAAGAAGAAGGGACCTTCTGTGTATTTCCCAGATGGCCTGGCACGATACTGGATGTTGAGGTGGCCCTAGCAAGATGGGATGTGTCGTGGTGAAGAGTCAGAAGGACTGAGGGAAATAACAGCAAATTCTCGCTCTTTCAGCCCTTGCTTCTTTTCTCTTTTGGTTGTTCCTTTTGTGACATTTGGTCTATAAAAAATGAGGGTTGAATTGGGACAGGGGAGTGATAAGTCAACAGTTTTTTTTTTTTTTCTGGGAATTAATCATGGAAAGGAAAGGAATTTGCTATTAGACCAGTGAGTTGGCTCTCAAGGTGCTTGCTGCCAAGCCTGTAGCTCTGAGTTTAATCTCCAGTACCCTCAGGATAGAATGAGAAAATGGATCTCTGCAAGTTGTCCTCTGACCCCCACACGTGCACCATGAGTGTGGTCATATCTGCATGCACGTTCTCTGTCACATTCTCTTCTGTCCCTCTCACTTGCTCATATCCCATTTGTTTTCAGATGGTCTTTTCTGTACATTCTTAAAATCCTTCTTCTCAGGTCTAGAGATAGGGCTCAGTGGTTCAGAGCTTGCCTAGCATGAGCAAGGGCTGGGGTTTGATCTCCCAACATGGAGGTGGCAGGGGGCAGAATGGTGGGCAATCAGGAAGAGGAAAATGGAGAGAGGAAGGAAGGAAGAGAGGGAGGGAGGGAGAAAAGGAGGAAGGGAAGGAGGGAGGGAAAGAGAGGACAAAAGTTAGATAAAACCCCATTTCTCTGTTTAAACTCTCAGGAGTTTCCTTCAGCTTCTATATCTGAAATTCTCTGAGTCCATTACTCCAAGATAAGAGAAGATGTTTTAAACTCCTTTATTGGACTTTATTCCTGAGGTGTGACTGGTTGTGGGCTAGTGCCATAGCTCGCTCCCACCCCACCCCACCCTATTCCAGTATTTATGCTTTGGTTGCTGGGTTTGCCACATCCCCAGAAGGTAAAAGTTATAAAAGAACTTGAATTTCTGTTCATGCAAATTAGTATAGTACCAGCTTGTTCATTTGCATATTTCCTGAAAGATCTTGAACTTCTCAACTTTCAGAAGTGTAGGTTTTGAAACGGACAGCTTACCTGGCAGGCCCTCACTTCTCTCTCATATTAGCTGATTGTACTTTTTTAAAAAAAAATGTTTGCATATGCAATTAAGAGACAGGACTTTGTGCTACTAACCTAGACCACGCGCGGCCTCTCATTAAAAGGAAGCAAAGCCAACTTTTAACATTAAAAAAGAAGAAGTAGAGTTCCTAGAATATTTCTCTGGAGTCTATGGGCTAACTCTATAATTATGTCTCTAGAGTAGATTATATTTTTCTTTTCCATAATTATATTTTACCCAAGAGCCTGGAAGAGCGTCAGTCCTTTCTTGGGTGAAATGATTCTTCCTGCCTTTTCTCTGGAAAAACTCTGGATAAATTCCTGTGTACCTGACTCCGTTTGGGGGAAAGGGGACTCTCAGAGATCCCTGGTAGAGATTTTGCTTGTTTTTCCTCAAGAAATTGGTTTATATGCTTTAGGGTCCCTGAGAGAGAAGCTCGTTTTTGAAATGCCACTAGAGAAGGATCTCCTGGAATGAGATTTGCTTGTTACGTGTGGTCCTGTGTTTCCAGCCACTTGCTAAAATTACTCTAGGGCTGTGTCTGCCCTTGAGCTGTCCCATGTCATACTGCTAGAGGCCTTAACTATGAAGATGGTTTCTGAGTGCTTTTATCATTCTAATCTAGAAATAGTTTTGGCCTAAACCAGATGGTATATGGTTAGGAAAAAAAGATGGTTCAGCACCCTTTCCCAACAGAGGTGAGCGACTCATCAGTTTTACCGTGGGAAATGCCTCCCAGCTTTTCTCCCCCTCCTTTCTGCCTTCCACTGGACAAAAGGAAAGATAATTTCCACTTTATCTCGGTTCTTTGTTAGTTCAATAGGTGCTTGTATGCGCCTCCATTAAGATGGTGGTAGATTAACACATGACAAACCTCCTCGAGGGACGGCTAGTCAAGCTGAGGGAGATCTATAGAATAATAGGCTTTGAAATTCTGTATAAATATTTGATCTCAACCTGTAGCAGGCTAATGCTCACTGACTGCCTTCTGCATCCAAGTGTAACCATGTGCCATGGAGATAACATGTAATTGGGCTGTGCTCAGTTACCAAGATAGAAACCAGGGGGAGTCACGCAGACAGAAAACACCAGGGTGGTATGATGACCCAGTCCAGCCTTGGGAGGAGATTTTACCAAGTGCTGTTGATGAGCCAATGTGTGTTAAGTTGTGGGGACAGCTTGGACAAAGACATCAGACTTCTTTGAAGAGTGTTGGACAAACCAGTATGAGCCACTGCAAACAAGAGTAACAACACACACTAGGGCCATATTTCCAGGTTCTTCTTTGCTGGGTTTGAGGGAGTAAGGTGGAGCTGTACCTGGATAGATCCAGTGGATCTGAGCAGGTAAGTACCATGAGATTTGGAGTTGGGGAACAGACACTGTGTTAGGGGTCGTAGAAGCTCATACTTTCATTTATTAGTAGGTGAAGAAACTAAGTCCCAGAGTCCCTTCCTGGGGTCATATGACCAGATAGTGTTCTCTTGAATGTGCTAGGCTGCTGCTCTCTGTGATATGAGCCTAAGGCCTAGACTTTTAGGGAGTTGCTCCAGTGGGGATGGGAAACAAAGATCCCATTCCTTTGGACCATGAAGGAATGGCCCTGACTGGACAACACGGGCCTGAGGAGAGGAGGTGGTAGATACACGTACACTATATATTTGGGCTTTGGGGACCTCGGAGACTAAAGGTGGTGATGTTACAGACATAAGGGAAGCAGGATGATGCTGACTCAGGTGGTTTGGGATGAGAGAGAGCAAAGGAGACTAACAGTGGAGTGGGCTAGCATGGGCCTTTGATTTTTACCCTCAGCACACAGTGATATGAGGACATCTGAATGCATACAGGGGACAGCTTCGCTTTTCTCAAGGGCGTTTTCGTTTTCACGCCTGTGTAGGGTAGAGAGGCTCAGAGCCTTTAACCAAGAGCCTCAGGGGTCATGAATGAGTTGGGTCAGCCCTTGACATTGCTTTCCCAAGAGTCCGCATAGCCCTCCCTGTGTTTGCTGGAAACCATCAGCGGAAATGCCCAGAGATTCAGAGCTGAGCTAGCTCTTGTCTCAGTAGCAGATTTCCAAATAAGTCATTTGGAATTGAAGCTCTCTGTAGGGAGAATGATTAAAAGGTATTGATCAGTATTCCAAGAGACAGGCTGTCACTGAATATATGCCAGCTTTACAATGTACCCGCTCCCTGCAAACACACATACCTTGTTGGGATGCTCAGGCTGCTGTTGGGATAAAGGGGTCTGAACCAAGGGGCCTTGTTAATTTGTCCCAGAACAGCTTCTGAGTAATAGCTCTGCTGACCTGGAGGAGATTTACTCTGGAAAAGTGATGCAAGCCTTCTCTTTTCACTTAGAGGATCACTGTCAATCACAATATCCTGGAGCTGCGACATCCTGTGGCTTCAGACCTCTTGAGCTGTCCCGTACCCAGTGATAATGCCATTAGCTAACATCTCCCCAGTACGTCCGTCTCTGCTCTGGGGAAGCCCACATGTGTGGCAGAGGTTAGAGAGCTGCCAAATATCATTTTGTAGATCAGGAAATCTGTCTTTAGAGAGCAGTTCTCTATACTGTATCACCTAGCGTAAGAACCAATGCCTAGACAGGATAAATATTGGGTGGAAAGTTTTGTGGGTGGGTCGGTGTCCCTGTTGCTCCATTGGGGTTCCTGCCTGACTACATGAGGTGGCCTCTCTAGGTTCCATATCCCCAGTGCTGTGAGTCACAGCTAGGGTCACCCCCATTGATTCTTGAGCATATCCCTTACCCCAGGTCTCTCTTCCTGGAGATGCTCCCCATCTCCCACCCTGTCAGTTGCAGATTTCCACTCATTCTCATGGACATCTGACCATCCATCCTGTCCTTCCCATACCCGATGTGCCAGGGTGAGGGGGTACCCAGACTAGAAGGGGATGGAGGATGGGGGGAGAATTGTGGGAGGGGTGACTGGGAGGGAAAAGTGAATAAGTAATACTAATACTAATAATGAGAAGAAAGAAACAATAACACTCATAATGTATAAACCTCAAAGTAAGAAAGGAATAAAATGAAGAAAAAAAACCCTAACAAAGAACCACTGCCTAGCCTGCTGTTACGACGTGATCTGAAGAGGGTGTGCCTGGGGTTAGATTGACAGCACGTACATGTTTGACCTCCTCTGGTCTCATATGCTGTTTATCTTGTTTCTGTCACATGCCTTCCAGCTAGCTGGCCCTCTCTGCTGGTCAGAATCTTGGCCCTAGAGTGGGCACAGTGGTCTTAGCAGTGGAAATTTCCTTTTGGTCAAAACCAAAGACTCCCTTGTGCTTTGCACAGTGCCATTCGTTATCAGTTTTAGTTTATAACGAAAGAGCTTACAAACACGCACAGAAAATATCCTATCTAATAGATGTGTAACCTCTTAGCACCTTGCATGTTTGTTTTGTCATGCCAGTTTTATCTGTTATTTAGCTGAACTGTTTTAAAGTGAGCACTAGATACCATGACATTTGACCCTTAAGTATATTTCAGTGTTCCTGAGAACTCAATGAAAATCATTCACAGAATGGCTTTAATATATTTAATAGCCTCCATTCTAGAGTCCCCAGTTGATCTCCAAGGTAAACGCCTGCACTTTTGCCTTCACCTCAGCCATTCCTGTCACCCATAATGGCTGACTTCTTCCTCCCACTATACCCTGAGCTTCTTGGAGGCAAAGATATTGTCTCATCCCCTTTCCCACCCGTCGCCTCCTGCTTACATTGCCTAGTGTGGATCCCATGTACAGATATGTAGTATTCACTGACTGGATTAGATGAACCTAAAATGGACATGCAGATCAGCAGTGGGACCTTTCTCTTTCCATGTTAGGTGGACCAGACATTTCATAGCACACCCTTCATGGGATATACCCCAGCCAGTTTCTTCCTGGTGTATCTGACATTCTGGAGGAGGAGCAATCTAACTGGCCAGTGTCACTCATGTGGCTAGACAGTTGCCTACAGCAGGAAGCTCTGGCTGGGGGAACATTGTTCTCAGAAGCTGTGAGGCATCGCTCAATGTCTTGATTATAAAAATGAGCGAAGTGGGTGACGCTGCAGAGCTGACTTTGTTTGCATGCTCACAGACCACACACTTCCCAGTCTCTTCATGACAATTTCAGATGCCTGAGTTTTGAAAGGAGAAGCTTCAGTGACCAGTCGCTAACTTTTGTGTGCATAGGATCAGCGGGGCTGGTGGCTACACTGTGGCCCAGGGGCTTAGCAGTTCCTCATGTGTCTCTGCTATAAGCATGTGTGAATGCTGTGACCTTTTGCTCATGCTTTATTCTTGTGGTCCCAAGTCTACTGCAACAAAAGTCATATTCACCCACGTACACTGGGACTTTTTGAAAGAAATCTTTTTTGAAAACTACTTTTTTGTTCTTTCCCATTTAAAATTCATTTTTGCTCATGATTTCCCCTGAATGGATTCTGCCGCACTGTTATGTCCTAAAATAAGCTGGTCAGTGATGGGAGAGCAGAGAAAATTAGGACTCATGATCAGGAAATCCAAGCATTAGTCCCACCACTAACCGTGTGACCTTGGGAAAGCCATGTCCTCCCAGGGGAACTCAGGGTCCTCTCGGGGTCCTCATCCTCAAAAGAAGTACAGTGTTTTAAAATGTAGGGTCCAGATTACATCTGTTACCCTTGTCATCTCTCCAGTTTTAAGTTGTTTTCAACAGTGCTTACGGATGACTGAGAGAAAAGGGAGTTTTTCAAAAAGCAAGTGAACTTTAGCATAAATGCATGGCCACTAGTCCAATTTTCCAGGAAGCACCAATCAGGGCCTGTTTCTAAAGAAAGACTTTGGCTACTGGCTTCCGTTAACATTGCAAAAAAAAAAAATCATGAGGCATTTTTAAGGGATAGTGTTGTAATATGATGCACTGTACCAGTAAGTTTTCTTCCAATCAAGAAGTTTCTCTGAAAGGGGAGTCCATTGACCCAGTCAGTGTTTGCATAACTATTTATTGAGCATCTACTGTGATGCAGGCCCTGAGTAGGTTATAAGAACCCAGCTGTTCATAAGAGACAAGGCACTTATTCTCGTGGGATTTCGAGTTTTTTTGAGGAGGGACAAATAAATATACAAGATAATTACAGATTGTGACAACTGCTACAAAGAAGTAAAGGCTATGCTCAAGAGCATAGGGACATCTTTTGGTTATGGGAAACAGGGCGAGGCTTTCAAAAGAGGTAGCATTTCTCTAGATCTAAGCAATAAGAAGTGGGCCATACAGAAAAGTCAAGATTGTCATTTAGGAATATAGGGAAGTCCTGGCAATGGAAAACTTCAGATCAGACAGCACCAGACCCTCAGAGAGTTAGATAGCCTCTAAGACTAGGGTTACAGCTGGAAGAATACAGAGAACTGAGGAGATAGGAGAATGTATCAAAGCAGAAGTCCCAGCATTTGGGGGTGGACTGAATGTGGGACATAAGGACTAAGGAAAATATCTAAGCTCTTGACTGTAAGCAGGCGAGTGGCCAGTGATGTTCACTGACATTAGGGACCGTATGGAGCAATAGGATGTTTTGGAGTGTGACTCAAGAGTTCCGTCTTGAGTGTTCTGAATGTAAGACACCTGTGATACATCCCAAGGGCTCCTTCAAAGAGGCCATGGGAGATAGAAACCTAGAACTCAGGACAGAAGGCAGGACTCCATCTAGAAATGGAGGACTCATTGGTATGAAGGTGGGGTTTGTGCTGGATCTCAGTCTTGGGCAGTGGGTTTTTAGTCCTGCCCGCATATTAGATGACACAGAGCTTTAGAAAGATAACTTTCCTCCAGAACCTACACCCTAAGAATTTAATTTAACCTACCCACTCCAGGACCCGGATGTCCATATCTTTCAGAGCTTGAGGGAGACTTTTCCTGTTCAGCCAGTCAAGAAGGATGACTGCCTTCGGGAGAAGGTTCAGCTAGAGGAGATGTTCCAGGATGTGCTTTTATACAGTACCCCTTCCCCCATATCTATGTGTGATTTGTATGAACACATGTTTTCATGAGTGTGTACAGGTAAGTGTTCTTGTGTGTGTGTGTGTGTGTGTGTGTGTGTGTAGGTGTGTAGAAGTCTGAGGTTGACATCAGGATCCTTCCTCAGTTGCTATACACGTTATTCACTGATACAGGGTCTCTCACTGGTACCCAGAGCTCACTGGTATGGGGTAGTCTTGCTAGCCAATATGTTCTGGAGATCCTGTCTGTCCCTTCTGAGTGCTAGGATTATGTGAGCCCTATGCTCACCCACACTTACTGGGTTCTGGGGATCCAAACTCTGGTCCTTTTGCTTGCATGGCCGGTGGGTGCTTACCCACTGAGTCACTCTTCAGATACTAGAGTCTTTTCTCTAGATTCTTTTCCTTAGAGCAGTAACGGAAAAATTGCCTACTCTTTGTGTCTGCCTACTGCTCCTCTTTAGGGGTGAGGAAGGTTTAGTCTTCCAGACAGCAGGACCAATTACTCTGTCCTTGTCTCAGTCTGCGACTCCTCTGTGTCCTATGTTCTTAGTTTCTGGAGGGATTGTCTGGTGCTGATGATGGCAGCATGTCTTTCAGCCCATCATTTGAGTACCCCATGATGTGGTTTAGCAGCAGCCACTATTCATCATGGTTGAAAGATGAAGAACCTGTTTGGCTTTTGTTTGGCATTGTGCTGTAAGGATCTTGTTGTGGTTGTGGTGGCTGCTAGGAGAGGATAGAGAAACACAGAAAATGCACATGCTTTTCTCTATTGGCATCCTCTGGTAAATACTTCATACATTATTCTAGGTTTTCTGCACATCTGTGGTAGCTGTCTTCGAGGATAACTCTTAAAAAAATGATTGGGCCTTTAAAAATATCACCCACTCTTTACATTTTTCACACCCAAGGGCTATTCAAAGTCCTTTCCTCTTGTCTGCATTCTTCTAATAGGAACAACATTGGGCTGAGAGTAAATAAAGATGTACCCATAAGTCACACATGCTGAACACGCAGTGCAGTGTATACGAGTCCATGTAAGATTGTACAGCCTTCGCTCTAGCCTTCAGGAAATTTGCCTCACCAGAAAGTTCATTAAGAAAAGAACTTACAAAGACAAGTTCATAAGCTTTTAATAGCTGTGTCAGCATGAGAGAGAGAACAGAAAAGAAGGAAGATGAGGAAGAAGAGGAGGAGAAGGAGAATGAGGAGGAAGAGGAAGAAGAGGAGGAAGAGGAGGAGGAGGAGGAGGAGGAAGAAGAGGAGTTGTTAAGATATTCTATGTATCTGACTATGATAAGTATTTTTATAATAATTCCCTGATTGTGAAACTGGTTAGAGCCAGGGAGTGATACAGAGATGTTCCGCTACAGCCATTTATTTATTAAGATAATGGGTGAGTTATTGTAGTTGAACTTTGGCTACTCTTTCAACTTATGTTGAAAACTAGTCTTGATACCTCACTGAGCTTACTTCTTAAGTGTTCTAGGCACACTAAGTCACTGGAGGCAGCTCAGAGAGAAAGACAGAAAGCCAGCATTGATGAGCCCTCATGATGAATAGGAAGCTTACTTCCTACATGTTATAGCTGTAGTGTCATCCTGGCCAAGCTAGTAAAGAGTTGAAGGCCACAACCTAGGTACCCTGCCCGGGTAGACCTTGGTCACTTCATCTATGAGTAATTTATTAGTTGGGGTCCAGGGACTGATTTGGGTCACCTCTAAAAACCTTTAGGTTTCTAAAATTTATTTGCAATCTGTTCAGACTAGGGAAAAATGACAATTAACAACGGATTTCGTTTGTTTTTTTCCTGATCATGTTTTCAACTAGGTCTAGTCCTTCGGTTACATCCAATGCCCAAAACACACACTGGCAGGAAGTAGGAGGTGGGTGCGTTTCAGTTAATGGGCCCAGTTGGAACATGCTTGGCTGTGGAGGCAGCTACACTCATATTACCAAGCCTTGGCTTCCTGTCTGTTTTCTTTGGGCTGAGTAGGCAATGAAAAAGGAGACAGGAAAATACATTTTGGGGCAAATAAAATAAGGAATTTGTCTTATGAAGACAGCTTATAGCTGGGGAATTCTAATGCTCAACTTAACCCTCTCCTGACACCTTTGTCCCCCTCGTCCTGTTCGCAGGGGAAGGTAAGGTGTCAGAGCACTTAAGATAGTGACAGATACTCATCCCAACGAGGCTGTACATAATCTGTGTTCAGTGTTTCTCCTTGAATGAGTAATAATGCCAATTCCCTTAGTTTTGCTTCAGAATACATCCTCTCCTGCAGTCATCATCCCAGCACCGCGCCTCACATCAGCTCCCGTTGTTTGAGCCTGCATTCTACAGTGCGGAGCAGCAGATAGGGGCTCCCCAGCACAGTGATCCACTCCTGTTAGGTGCACAGTCACACGCGGTCACTGCACCAAGGCACTGCCACATTCCTCTAGTGGATGAGTTTGTGACTTTTGAAGACTTTTAATTTGCACGTTTCTTTGATACCCAGATTTTCTTTGCTGTATAACTTGAATAAACCAGAAGAAAGGAAAGGTCTATCTGTCTGTCTGTTTCTCTGTGCCTCTTTCTATTTCTCTCTCATCCCCCCTCCTTCCTTCCCTCCTCTTTTCTCTCTTTCTCATCTCTCCCTTCCTCACCCCACTTCTCCTCTCTCCTCTCTCTCTCCTCCCTCCTTCTCTCCCTTCATTCCTCTCTCCCTTCCCCGCCCTCCATGTCTCTCATAATGGGTGGTCACATTCACAGTCACCTATTTGGCCCAGCCCCACTTGACACTTTCTTGCATAAAGCTACAGTGGTAGATTTAAAAGAAAACATATTCTGTGTGATTTAATAGGGTGTATTATACGCATCTGGGCTTTGACGTATCTCAAAATACCCAGATCCTTTTGGAGAATCTGACTTTCTTTGCTTATGTTTTCTTCTTCCCCATCCTTCTCCCTTCCCCCTACTTCCTGTCCCTTTTCCTTCTCCCTTCCTTCTTCCTTTGTGTTTTCCTTTTTTTGAGTTTTAACTTTTAAGCCAGGAGTAGGTAGGCAGCTGTAACATAAAAAAAGAAAAAAACAATCACTGTAGTCATTATGGAAACTTGCCTTCAAAACTGTGTTTGCCCGTGCTTCTGCCCCAGTTATGAAAGCGTAGCAGACTCCCCGAGCTTTCGGATGGGCTCCCCCAGTATGAAACAAGCACTCAGTCTTCTCATCCTCTCATTGGCGGGGCTGGAGGAGGCACCTAGAGAGTTCCTCTTGACTCCAGGTCACCCGTGGGACCCCCAGTCTTCACATACAGATAGCATTAGGAAGGCCTGTCACCCTACAATGCTTGAAGAGCAGTTTGCATAGACGGATCGTAATAGAAATCAGTATTGATAATCCCTTGGCTTAAACCACCCAGTATGTATGTTCACATATCTATATAGCAGATCAATTGTTCAGCTGATTAATGTGCTTTTATTTTATGATTTGCTGTTTCCAGGGCACAGACAGAAGCTTGATGACTCTAAACCTAGTTTGTTCTCTGACCGCCTCAGTGATTTAGGGCGCATTCCTCATCCCAGTATGAGAGTAGGTGTCCCGCCTCAGAACCCACGGCCCTCCCTGAACTCTGCACCAAGTCCTTTTAATCCACAAGGACAGAGTCAGATTACAGGTAAGACAGACACATAGGTTTCACTTGGAGTCTGGCAAGCTGGGGGTGAGGGGCTACCAGATAAGATGTGTTCATTTTGTGACTTCCAGAGCTGCGATTGGCTCATGAAAAACTTAAGATTCGAAGATACTGATTTCTTCCTTTTTGTTAAGACCGTTTGACATTTGATAACTTCGGGATGAAAATGAAGGTTTCTGCTAAATGCTGGGGTTTACAACTATGTCATGTACACTGTGGCGGGCGGGAAGAGCTATGGGAGAATGCATGATGTAAATTCTATGTTGTATCCAGGTGGTGCAGGGGACAGGCATCACAACCTGACCATTGGAAGATTAGTGTTGCTGGTTCCGATTTGAACTTAAATTTCTTACACATATAACAGTTTCATTTAGTTTGCTTCAAAATAGCCCAGGGCTAACAGGAAGCCTTGATTGGTAGTTAGAGGCAGGGTCAGTGAATAGTTCCTAAGGCGACAGAACCCATTTTGGATTCAGTTAGCTCCGGTTCTCCACATTGACTTTCTGTTCATGTTTCAGTGAACTGGTCACTTTGTTTCTTCTTAACCACAGCATCATGTCATCACTGGCTAGGATGCATCAAGATCCCAGCTTTTTGGTTTTCTACCCCACTGGTGCAAACACAGATCTCACTTTAGGATCAGTTTGATTGCTTTGAGGTCCCATTGACAAGAATGTGTGGATAGTGGCAGATCTTTAATCTGCATATCAAAAATATCAAGAGGTCAAAGACTATTACATCATCTACTTGCTGTCGTTGCTAGAGGCAGACTAGACTAATGAGAAACTGAGTCGAAACGAAACATGCAATAGACCCTAAGTGTGCATTTTTTTTTGATGGCCAGGTTTTCCTCTGTAGTGGGAATACTTAAGTATGCATAGCGGTCTCAAAACTGGACTGTTCATAACCTACCTCTTTTCTCCTGTCCATATTATGCAAATATATCCTTGGATGCTTCCTAAGACTTCTTTTTCTTTCTTTGGGTCTGTTTAGTAAATGAATGCAGTTGCATAAAAGTAATATGGAATTGTAAAAAAAAAATAACATGTATCAGGACGTTGGTGAGCACAGGGTATTGACGTTATGGAAGAATGTTAGTGCTCAGTGAGAGGACCACATCTCAACCTGTCTGAAACTTGAAACAGCATGCATGAAGCAAATGGCTAAAAATGTGTGCTAGATGTGTTCATGATAAAAGTGCTAGGGTGAGTTCACACTAGCCTGTGAATGTTATGACTTTAAAGTACTGGACTTTAGTTGATTAAAATTCAAAATAACCATCTTATAATAATTCTTAGATTGTGTGCATGTGTGTGTGCGTGTGTGTATGTGTGTGTGTCTGTGTGTGTGTGTGAGAGAGAGAGAGAGACAGAGAGACAGAGAGACAGAGACAGAGGGGGGTGTATGTGTTTATATTATTTGTAATCATGAGTAATTTTATATGAATATATACATTGTATGAGTTGGTAACCACTAGGCTACTTAAGTGTTTTATTTCTATGTTCTAATCTTTAACTATTTGTTAATATATTAATGACTAATGGTTTTAATAGTTTGCTTACTTTAATGTGTATGAGCATTTGTCTGCATGTATGTGTGTGTAGTGCATGAGTGTGGTGCTCTCAGAGTCTAGAAGAGGGCATCTGATCCCCAGGAACCAGAGCTCACGGGTGTTAGATCTTCAATAAGAGCAGCGAGTGCTCTTAATTGCCGAGCTGTCTTTCCAGCCTCCTACTGTGGGTCTTTAAAATGGCCCTTTGAACCTGTCTGGTGTTAGATTCACTTAAGAAGCCTAAATCTATAAGTAAAGTCACAGGAAAGCTCTGTAAGCCTAAAACCTAAAGGTGCTGCTTTAGACATTGTTGAGCCAGACCTTGGAAAGGCAGTGGGGAGGGACTACCTTTAACGGCAGATGTGCAAGTGAGCTTCTGAGAAAACAGGGGCATATGGGGGACAGAACATCTGTGATGATCAGGAGTGTGAGCCCCACTGAAGAACAGGTTCACCTCCAGTTGGCAGCAACGTCTCTCTACCACCTTCCCTCTTGGGAGGGTCAGGGAGGTTGGGCTCCTTGCTTGCAGTTGCTCAGGATGTTGGTGACAGGACAGTGAATATTCCCTGAGTCTATTTCTTAAAATGAAATTATGAAAGTTCACAGGTATTGATAGCATCTTAGAAGTCCGTCTTATAAAATATTGGTCCTTCTCTTGGGGGGCTCTGGTATTGGTGGACCAATTAAGGATCAGTTATTGCTACTGTTCCTCACTGTCCTCTTCTGGTCATGATAGATTTTCTTCAGCCTCTGAATGCAAAGGTGTACGCGTACATCTGTGACATGCTCTGCTCTTGGTTGTGTGACTGTTCTTTAAATTCCCTCACATTGTTGTGTGAGTGGGAGGACAAACTACCTGGAAGTAGTCAAGGATATGCCAAGTCTTTGAAACCAAACAAATAGGAAATCCAGGAACACCCAGGAACTACATCATGGGTGAATGAGCAGATCTCATCTCAGGAGTCATCTTGTTTATTTAGTAAGAGTACTTTTGAGCCCACCACACTCAGAGAGCCCCATCTTTGGCAGGGCAGAGAGCAGGGGAAAGTACTCTTCTTCATCCATCCTAACTGAAGAGGCTCATTTGGATCTTGGTCCTCACACACCATGCTTTTCCTAGTAGACTGTCTACTTAAGATGCAACTCCTCCTCAGGTCTCTTCATTATCTTCCTGGGGAAGAGCCTTTGTCCAAAGGCTCTTCTCCATTTTCTGAGCGTTTGTAGGGATGCCATTGTTTCTTAGCTTCTGTGTGTCTGTTTTTCTAGTATGGACTTCTCTGAAGCCAAGAGTCTCACTAAACGTTGACTTGATGAGAAGCCAATAGAGAAGAAATAGGTGCAAAAAGACACATATATCATGCTTTTCTTGTTTGCATAGGCTGTGCTTTCTAATTTCTTGTCAAGGCCATTCTTGTTTCCTGAAGGTGAACTATGGCAGAAATCACATTTCTATATAACTCTCTGCTGTTAAACCAGTTGGTTTCATACCACAAGGAGCTGCAGAACTCACATTCTTGAGACTTGCCTGGAATGGTAACTTCTTGGCATTTCCTATCACAATTATAGTTCACATGATTCTTTGTTTAAAGATGTTGGTCACAGGACCTGATTCTCTCTTGTTAGCTTGGCTCTCTTTGAGTTGTTTATCCTCTAACAGTACACAGTGATCATGGTTGTATACTCACCTGAAGTTCTTCATCTTACCCAACATCAAAGGCAGATGACTTCTTCAGAGTCCCTGAACAGCAGAATGAAATTCAAGGAAATCATTAGTGCTTAGTGTTTCATAATTAGCCTTTTCTAATGTCTCTTGCAGTTCCTAAGGCCAAAGGTTCTAGCCATATGGTGGGCTGGCTTCTTTGCTGTGCCAGGCCGGTGGTGCCACTGTACTGATGTCTTTGATGGCTCATGTTCTTTCTGCCTGAGGGACCAGGGCCTCCCCACAGCTTCCTGAGGAAGTTGCTTCCTCCCCACCTCTTTTTATCATTCTGACATCTGCTGCCTGTCTCTTGGCACCAGGAAACACATAGCCTGTTGCAAACGCCAACCCCTTTTGACTCAGCATGTGGCAATGGTTTTGGAGGTTGAAGATGCTGTGGTAGGAGGTGCTCCTCATGACAGCTGCCACTGTAAATTCTCTGTATGACACAGCTATACGTAAAAGCAGTTCTGGTGATTCATGCCCTTGGGCTCTGTGGGATGAAATTTTGATCTCATCACTGGAAGGACAGTATATACTGATATTTTTCTCTTAATCATTCATGCAGGAAGTCAGTTGAGGCTTAATGTTTTTCTAGGCATCATTGTAAGTGAATCAAACTGATGCAGTTTTTGTAATGGATTTTATGAATTTTAGAAATGCAGTGTTTTGTAGCTGGAATCTAGTTCATGTAATCTTCTGTGCAAATATGTTTTTATAACAGGGGCTGGTCCTCTCTCATTAGCTTACATTTCAGTGACATTTAAAGCCAATAAAGGAGCAGTACAAGTATACAAGACATCATTTCAAAATAAGTATCCAGGAACATTAAATGAAGCAGCTAGTACAGAGCGACTTTGGAAGGGAAGGAACTCATTTTGATTATAAAGTTGGGAATGAGTCTTTGGAGACAGGCCTGTGAGGAGCAGCATGTTAGCAGTGGGAGGACTCGTGCAGATGGGAGGACTCAGGAAAAAGCAGGCTGAGGCGAAGCTATGGAGGGCCTCAAAGGCTGTCATAAGGGGATTCTGTATGCAGTGCAGTGCCACTGAAGGCTGTTCTCTAATTACCAACATGTTTACATGCCGCCTGCAGGTGCTCTGTGTAAGGTGCATGCATCCCATGGGCCAAATGTAGAAGAAGGCTTATTGTGTTCAGGGTGCTGCTCCAGGAGCTGATCTGCAGAGACTGCAGGGAACATTGAACTTGGGGGATTTTGACCTGGGCAGCTGGAGGAGAGTGATGTCATTTTATGACATGGGGAAGACTTGGGAGGGTATGAGTTGTTTGTTAAACACTAAATGAAAATTAATTTTCCGTGCATGTAGATGCTGGAAGTATTCAGAACAGTGTTTGTGTGTTTGTTTCTGCTCTGACTTCCGTTTTCAGTAGTCCCTCAGCCAGGACTAGATTCTTGCACATCTGGTTGATGGACCGTCGTATCACTTGGCTTTCTCCTTGTGGCATGTGCATGCTGCTCATCTGACGTGTGGCTCACAGTCTCTTCAGTAATATGGTGTCATAGTCCTACTTTTTAAAATCCTTCTGTTTATTGTTTTCCCCACGACATTCTTTCTTCCAATCTTGGACCAATCACCACTGCCTCTGCCAGGCCTCTCCTGACCCACTCACTGAGGCAGGCTCCCTTACCACCTTGTGCAACGCTCTGTTACATCACGTTCCATGTGGGGGCATGACTTGACCACACGCTGTCTCTTGCATCAGATTTTCCATTTTTCAAAGTCCAAGGCCATGTTATATTCTTTTTGTGTCCCTATTGTCTTCCGTAATGCCTAGGGCCTGGTGATAAAGGAATAAATAGGTCATTGATTTCTTCAGGAAGTATGATGGAATATTATCCTGGTCTTAAGTCTTTGTAGTTTCTATTTGATTGGATTCTTATTAGCTATCATTTATTGTTGCATATCACGAGCCAGGCGTTGTTCCAATGAGGTTAAGTCACACACCCTTCACAATGGGTCTTTTAGGTAGGTAGTATTGTTGTGGCAACCGAGGGCCAGAGAAATAAAGTAGCTCACCCAGGATCCTACGTACAACTACTGACTATTAAATAAAGGATTTAAGAAGCATCCACATAGTTCCAGGGCCAAGTTGAATATTGTCTTGGGTGCTAGAGGAGACACATTTCTTAAAGGGATACCTCAGGAGTGTCTGATCTGTACTCTAAAGTGCTTATTGATGCCTTAAGATGTTCTGCAAAGATTATACTTTGTAGATGGCTAAAGTCAATTCCATTGTTAAATTTGTTGTTTCTGAGTGCCAGATTTTTGATGGACAGTCACCTGTACCTCTCTCAATTTGGACGTGTCATTAACCATCTAAGTGAACACGTGTCATGTGTGACCACTTCCCTTTTCTGCTTTCCACTGGATATTATTTACGATCCCCAGGGAAGATAGTGTCCTAGAAGAGATACATTAGGAGTATCTGGCTTATGCTTTAATATGCAACAAAATCATTTTTTAATGATTAAAGTGCAGTTCTATAAAGCATGTGTTCACAGTAATAGTTTTAAAAATAATAACTGGGGAGGGGAACTGTTTGCCAGACAGTCTAAGGCCATATGAATTGCATGAGCAGTTATCTTGATGGGGTAAGGTCATCTTCCTCCACTTCAAACTAATTCTGTAGTCCCTTGGGGGAATAAAGCTCCTTTAGAAACTCAGAGGCTCTCCAGCCAACTATGCCAGTGGGATTAGCCTATGCATGGCTGGCTAACCTAGGCCCAGTCCACTGTTGCTTGTCCTGAAGCATTTGTCAGAATAATCCTCTCAGAAGTAGGATAGGACAGCTGAGTAGTGTGTGTCTCAACTTGCCATTCTCTTCAAGTGCAGAGTGACCACATGGTTCTGGGATGGGAGACAAGCCAGGCGGAGACATGGGCATAGGTGGTGTGGTGTGGTTGTGCATATAACTGATAGGGAACCCAAGAGAGGCTCATGAAGAGTGGCTGCAGGGTTCCACCAGTGTGGATATGGAGAGGAAAGTAAGCCAATGTGTCCCTTTTACCCAGAGGCACTGTGGAGCCTAAAAGAGATGAGGCCACCAACTCAAAAAAAAAAAAAAAAGACACACTATTGGAAGTAGTTCTGTTTTCCATTGGTGGTACTGTGTTTGAGTTTCTGAAGTCACTGGAAAGTCCTGCCCGGGCTTCTTCCTTTGAGAACCACTGGGCAGGGTGTCCAGGTAAATAGGCTTGCTGCTTTGCCCATGTGTGTACCGGAAATCTCATTGGAGGAAGCGGCTGATCACAATTCTTATTTTAAAAAAGGAACACAAATCCTGTGTGCAAACACTGTCTCACGTCTGTTAGCTTTGGGAGGCAGCCTCTACGTCCAGTCGAGATGAAGCATAAGTTCCCATCTTTAAAGAGCAAGGCTTCTGGGAGGGGATGGCAGCTACGGGCTCATGCTGTTGCTTAGCCTGCCAGAAATATCCACAAAGTGACTGATAGGAGGTACTCGGATTTGTGTCTGGTGGGATTCCCTTATTCTTCGAAGATCCTTCTAGAATCAGAGAGGGATGATCATCTGAGAACCATCAGTTTTTTGTCACAAAGATTCCTTTTTGTATTTTCTTCTTTCTGGACCTAAAGATCCACAGCTGGCATCTAGTGATAGCAAGAGGTGTCTGTGTGCTACACCTCGCTTCGTTCTGGTTGAATCTGTCTTTAGGTTTCTTTCCAGAGAACATGTTGGTTTCATTCTTCCATTCTTTTCCATGGCATCATATTTTTTTCTTATAGTTTCATATTGGTTTCACGTACATGTATGTAATATATGTATACATACATGTATACAATATATGTATGTATACAAGCATATATACATATCATTCCTCGTTATTAATTGCCTAGGGACCTTGCTCACCACCTTTGACTTTTGGTGATACCCTGTAGGCCAAAGGCTCAGGGGACTACACCGGATGGAAATATACAACCAGAAGACAGATGGGGGGGGGGTTAGGGAAGGCTGTCAGGCACGTCTGACCTAGGTGCGCTAGACTATACTTTGCTCATCCTGAAGTTTCTGGGGCTTCTTGCAAAGACTTACTGTGCATTGCCCATGTGGGGTGAATGACAATGATAATGTATTTATATATTTTCAAGCCAGAAACATATCCTAAGCCATCCTTAATTTGATGTATTAAACATATAAATTATATGCATATGTACATATAATACTTAATACTAATTTGTGTGTAATATTTTATCACTTAATATATAAAAACATACTCCAGGAATAAAGTTGCATAAAGTTGGAGGCCTTCCTTGTTCAATCAGAATTTTCTCTTTAATAGTTTAGAAACAATTCGCTTTAATGGAGCTTAAAACAACAGCCTTGGCAGAGGTTGTCAGTGTTGACTTATCTAGTGACCGAGAAAATTGGAGCCTGAGGAGATTTCTGACATCTGCTGAGCTGAAATAGGAAGTCTGTGTGTCTGGAAGAGAGCTTCGACAGGGTGGTTTTAACTGGGGATGGGGGAGGCTTTGAGAGGAATGTTAACTTACGTGTGAGATGTCACCAGATTGAATAGAGGGAAGGGGAAAGGCTTACAAACTTGATTTGATCTTTAATTGCTGGTTGTGGTGACTTTTGGGGGTCACATGTGGCTTGCAGTCTGTAGGTAACTTTGCTGTTGGATCACCCCATCTGCCCATCCCAGTCCTGACTCTCATAGTTGACCAGGGCAAGCGCTGCACTGTCCTGTCTCTCACAGTTGACCAGAGCAAGTGCTGCACTGTCCTTGCTCAGCTTCCTCTTTGACATTTGTTTTATGGTTCAAATTCTCTGTCCAGTGATTACTCCTCACACCTCACCTCACTGTGAAGCTTGCAAAGATGGCTTCTAACCTTTCTAGGCTGTGACAAAAATAACAGACAGATGTAGGACCAGAATGCTAGTAGGTGCCTTCTTCAAAGCTGGCTATGGTTTGCATTCCTGGTAGACCTCTTCACTGCTTCTACATCAGAGAGGAAGCATCTACCTTGCCAAGATTCAGGTACACATCAGGCAGGTGAACTTTCTACTAGCTGGTTGCCCTAAGAGTACTGGGGGCAAGTTTTAAGGGAGCCTCTTCTGCCTTCTGAGTTCTACAGTGATCAAGTGTGAAAAGTGCTTTGTATACAGGCTTTTTAGCAGGACTTCAGTGTTTTTTAGTGGATTGGAGGCATGCTGATGCTAGCAGTGGCTCCAAAATATTAATCAAAACTAAGAGTCTTACTAACAGCAAAGGCATTTTCATTCAGAAAAAGGAAGATGGAATAAAGAGTTATACATCCCACTACATACATATATGTATACATACATGTACACACATATACATGTAATATACATGTAACATACATGAAACATACATGTAATATATAAACATGTGTACACTCATATATTTCATATATGTATGTGTGTGTGTATGAAATCTCCATTGCCCTCAATCTTTGGTATATTTTAGTATCACCTGGAGGAGACTGTTAAAAGTTTCTTCAGCTTTGAATCAGAATATTGGAGATAGGGCAACAAAAGTTCCCTGCTTTAACACCCCAGGGTCACTTTGGCCATTCAGAGCCAATCCAGGCAGTGTCAAAAAGCCTCATTCTTATAGTCAGATTATGTGTTGAGCTGTTTAGTGTCTTCTGCTTGGCTCTCGGTTTTCCCAAGTGCCGCCCCTAGACTCTGCTTTGGAGTTCATTTCAGCTGCTGTTTTCCCTGCACATCCTTCCCTGGGTCTGGCCTTCAGCTGGATTCCTGCCCTTTTCTGTTATGATGCTGTCAGAAGGGAGAGTTTTAAATGCACCACTGACTGTGCCACCCCATTAAACAAACAAAGCAGAACAGAAAAATAAGCCCGGATGACCTGCCTATGCACTTAGCGTGAACGCTGGGGATTCCAGCGCAGGCCAGCAGCTCCTGTGACACCTGGCTCCTCCCCGTTCTGCGTCACCTGGCTCTCCCCCTCCCCCCCCCACCTTCTCATCTCAGGCCATGTTCACCCTTTTGTCAGGCTTCGTAAAGACACTGTCTGTCAAGTCCTCAAAAAGACCACACTGTCTCTTTCCTAGGAACTAGATACCTGGTGTCTCTTTGTTCGCCCCCTGTTAACTCCACACAGTTACCTTCTTGGCTTCTGCCTCCTGACTAGGTCTTGGCTTAATCCCCATGACATTAGGAACGCTCTGTCTGATGCCAAGGTTCCTTCTCCCATCTGTTCCTGTGGTGTCATAGATAGCTCCTTCCTATAACTTATCACAGCTAGATGATGATTTGATTAATGTCAGTCTCTCCTATCCAGCCGTAAACTCCAGAAGGGAGGAATTGCTAGCTCTATGTTTAATCTATCACTGATATTCCTAGAGCCCAATATAGTACCAGAACTGACAATAGTTTTCAATAGATGAACAAATGCCTAGTGACAATGGATAATCATATACCTGACTATAAATGTTACCATGCCTGAGGTGTGGCACCCCAGGTACCCTATCTGAACAATTTGATTGACACCAGCTCAATTTGAATTTGTATTTACTACACCCATACTGATTTGAACTTAGTGTCATGCCCCTTTGCCAGTCCCACCTCCTAGTTATAGTTCACATTGGGAGCATACCCTTTGAACCCTACTCCTTTCCTTCTGTCCACCTTACCAGCAAGGTCCGGGTTGTGATAAAGCTAAGGCCAGCTTAGATGTAACATATGGCAGACCCTTCTGATTCTTCTCTTGGGGTTTTCTTTAAGTATGGACAGCCACTCCATTTCTGTCTCACACTGCCCTGTGTTGATGTCAATGAAGACACACCTGTCAGCTCCCTGCCAAGAAGCACAGCTAGTTTCTGGTTTCTGCCATTTCCACGTCGAGTTCTGGGATACACCTAGAACTTTGGCTATACCTCCCATTTCTTATTCTCTTCCCTGCTCTTGTCTCCAGGGATTCATTAAGCCCTACTCTTGCACTAATAACCTGTTGGCATGCTTACAGAGCACCCAGTTTTATCCAAATGGCTTGCTGCTCTTTCCTGAAATTGTCATTCATGGCTCTGTGAATCAGTGGGTTGGTTTCCTGCCAAGTGCTTCTGTCTGCTAGCTTGCTTGGTTTGGGGGCCAGATGAGAAGCCAGAATCCTATTCTTGGGCTTTCTCTATTATGAGCCACTTTGTGATGGAAGGTCCCTCTCTGTGACATTTCCCATCAGCTGTCTTCCATAGTCATCTCGAGTTAGCACCTGCATTGCTTCTGTCCTTTCTGTTGCAAGGCTGTCTCCGGGAAGGACTGAGCAGGGAGCTCACGTTCCTGAACAGGAATCACAGAATTTTATACGTGAGAAAATCTTTCCCATATCCATTCTTACTTTGAGAGACCAGCAAGATTCTGATAATGTGAGTTACTGGTCTGTGGAAGCACACCCTTAGATGGAGGAGGCTATTCATGTTTAGATAGCTGGTCATTCAGCACGAGGATCTGAATGGAGTGAAACAAACTCATTCTGAAAATTCAGTCTAGCTGAAAGGGCTTTTGGAGAACGTATAGGATGTAGCCTTGAATATTTCCTGTACCTTGTTTTGAACTATAAATGTATACAAGTATGGATGAATGTCAAAATATGTTTATTGTGACAGAAATGTGTGGGAAAGAGGACAGACAGTGATTATCTGTTAACATAATTGGCCATATTTGACCCTAGTAGTTAGTGGTCAAGAGGCATGGTTCTAAAGTAGACTCTGTTTACACTTCACTCTAAATACTCCATTTTCCTCAATGAATACCTGAGCTTCACTCAGTCCTACTTGAATACTGAGTATGGAAATTGGATACATGCTAAGAGGTGACGGCGTGGAGGAGCTCTAGGGCTCCTCACCTGGAGCTGTGGCCACTGCAGACACACTGAATGGAAATCTCCACTGTTGTCTTGTTTCACATGCAGTTCTATTGGCATTGCCAACAGGAAGAAGCTCTTGTGTGCTATCCCAGGCTTTGCCGTGGTTCCCTGCTTCCTCTCTTCTCTATGTGAAACCTAGCACCATGCCCATGCTGTGTCTCTTTGTGATTCTTAGAAAAACCAACCGTTTATACACTCATGAGTGACCCACGTATTTATCCATGGGGACTTTCTGACACCAGCCTAGCAATCTGGTTCCTTCATCTCTCTTCTGCTGGGTTTTCTGGCTGTCCCACTCCTTCCACTAACAACATTTAGAAAGTTGCACATGTTTTCCTATAGCCAGTTCAGAGGGCCCCTCCCTCATGCTTCTTATTAGTATCTAATGTTCAATCATACAGGCATGGGCTTTTTGTTTTGGTCATTTTGGTTATTTGTGAGTTTGAAGGCAGACAGCTCCTCCCATATCAGCTGATGGAGTGTGCAGCTGCCCTCCGGTCTAGTTCCGTGAGCACAGCCTGCTTTCCTGGTGTCCCTACCTTTGTGTGAATGGATGTTTGCAGTTTTGTTGATGGATGTCAGACACTCAAGCTGCCCCTTTCAGTTGCTTTCTTGCAGCCTGGGCCTGGTGCTGTCTGTGCTGCCATATTTGGGGTTTATAAAGAGAAAAGAGCATATGTGCTCCTTAGAAACTCAGAGGTGGGGTGCAGGGACACTGTTGGAGGTGGAGAACTTAGAAAAACTGCTCTACCATTGGTGCTTTATGGCTTGTTTCTAACTTCAGAGTGTTATTGAAAACACAGATACATGCATGGGATACACAGCTTCTTTATGTCAAATGCTTGGTTCTTTCTAAGCCTTTCCCCCCACCCCCCACCCCAAGTTTCAAATGTAACCCTAGCTCTTAGTAACT
Source organism: Grammomys surdaster (assembly GCF_004785775.1). Taxonomy (NCBI): domain Eukaryota; kingdom Metazoa; phylum Chordata; class Mammalia; order Rodentia; family Muridae; genus Grammomys; species Grammomys surdaster. Next base: position 10,742,441 of record NW_021604617.1, read on the forward strand.
GCTCTTGGTTTCTCGAGGTAACTGAGATTTCCTCAAGATTCGTGAACACTGTAGGTCTGAGAGATCATGTATGGCTGCTGGGTGTTCCTGGTGGCTCATGTCCACACAGCTGGGGGCTTTTCTTTCTAGTTCATCTGTGTCTCGAGGGCCATCCACATCTGCTGCCCTCCCCACTCTCCCATCCATCATCCCTGTCCAGCATGCCTGTAAGGACCACAGGCCCACTATTGGAAAGACCTGATTGTTCTCTCTCAAATGTATGTTACAGGCCAGATTTGATTCTCAGTTCCCGCTAAACTCTTCTTTTTAGGCAGCAGGAGTTTGTACAGAAGTAAAGGTGGGGAGTGATACTGAAACATGTTGGTGATAATTTACTATTTTAGATTTCTCGAGCACTTGAGAGTATGCACACATAAATTGTAATGCTAAAGGTTTTATTTCTAAGTGCTAATAAAAACATTTACACTCCTCCAATGCAGTGAGGAACTTTGGACACTGGTTTTGGAGGTTGGCACATTAAAAAAGAGTGAGCCGTAGTTTTAAAGCGTCATGGGACTATCAAAAGTTTAACAACAGTGACTGGGGACATGACTCAGTGGTCAAAACCATTGCTGTTCTTCCAGGAGACCCAGACTCAGTTCTCAGCACCCACAACCACCTACACCACCAGTTCCATAGGATCTGACGCCATCTTCTGGCATCCTTGGGGACGGCACACATTTGGCACAGATACACACATGAAGACAAAACACCCATACACATAAAATAAAAATAAATAAGTCTTTAAAAACAAATCTTAAAAAGCTCAACATGAGTTTTGATTTCTTTTGATACCTTCTGAGAGATTTTAGTTGCATTTGCTGTTCACCCAGGATATGACCTCCAGGCCATATTTGACACTTTCATGCTTTGGGCTTCAAAATCAACACTAGTCTTAGTTTGGAGTCAGCTCCTGATGCTTTCATCCTGTTTCTAAAGACCCCAAAAAGACAAGCCACACCATGTGGCTCTGGTGAGTTCAGGCAAAGGCACCCAAGGCTGAGCTGATTCTTGGTTAACAGGTCTGTTGCAGAGCTAGGTTCTGTAATGTCTCTAGTAGTGATTGTAGTGATACCCGAGCTGACTCATCTGAATACAGAGTGACTCTCAGAAGGCTCAGGTTTCTTCAGGAAGTACAGTTCAGAAGGCACTCGTGAGAACCAGTTAAGGTGACTTATCTCCACTGTAGACATTAATCACTATATACAGACACACATACACAGTCACATCCACACATATACACACTAATGCACATACACACACACACACACACAAATATACACATAAATACACACTCATACACAAACATATCCATATGTAAACACACATACACACATATACACATACATGTACACATAAATACACACATGCAAACATACATACAGAGACACATACGCATACACACAGATGTTGTGATCATATATTTAAGATTACATATTCTTAAAAAACAGATATTTTTGTTATTTTTCTCCCATCACAAGACTGGAAAGTTGGAGGCTATGCTATTTGAAAAGATGGGAATTTCTCTTTCTGAGATGAAACCAAGTCCAAGGAGGAGCAGGGTCAGAGATAAAGAGAGATGACTGATTCGGGACGTCTGTGTGATGAACACAGAGGCAGCCTGACCATGTGCTGAGTGAGATCTTCTCAAGCTCGGGAGGGAGATGTTTTATTTCTCCCTCTGTTACTAATGAAATTGAAGCTTAGACAGGCATGTCCTTTGTCCAGTCAGTGGCCCAGAAATGGTACCTGTGAGATGGATGGTTTATTTGCTCATTCACCGAGTATTAGGTAAGGCCCGGGATGGGGCTACTCAGAGCACACCCCTTCAGTATAAGCTGTCATTCCTCATACCTTATTTAGTAGGCTAAGGTGTGATACTTCTTATACTTTATTTTTCTTTAGTCTTCTCTCGTGCCTCCCCCCACCATTGTCTTATGATTTTAGGATGAGGACTGACCTTGAAGGAGATTGGCTGAGCTGCAGCCAATCCTCTGAGAGACAAAGGACAAAGTGTTCTTCCCTTGTTTAGTGTTAGTGAGAACATCCTTGGGAAAGGCTTCCACTCAAAGCAAAGTTGTCTTTTAAGGGTTCATTCTAGCTGACATCTGGCAGGCTGAAATTTTGTGTAAAACTTCTCAGTATAATAGCTCTTTCATAGCTTAAGAGAAATTTAGAATGATTCATTATGACATTTTATTATTATGTTATTTATTTAAGCCACCCGGAAGTTTGTTGCTGAGTGGCTTGTATGCTCAAGGCCTACATTTAATTATACCATCTGATCTCAGAAGTATTTAAGAGCTTCATACACACAGAGATGGTCCATACAGTGTGGAGTCAGACTTTTATTTCATTGATCATGATGCTGATTTGCCATACACTGTGAATTATTTGATTTGGCCACGAGGGCTTAATTCAAAGATGGTGTTGCCACCTCCATGTAAAATCAGCAGCTCCAGGAGAGCCGCCCTAGGTCAAGCCTGCCCATGTGAGTTAAAAAGTGCAGTGATGATTTTCACATAGATCTTAGGAGTTATCAAGAAGCTTTATTGCCGTCTCATCTTCCAAACGCGACAGTAGTTATTACTGTATTCACTTCACAGACAGAACCCTTTGGCTACTAAATAGGTACCACAAGTGGCAGTCAGCAGATCGGATCTGGCATGATTCCTGTCATGCTCATGAAACCCAGCCAGGATCATTATTCCCATTTCACAGATCAACCTCTGTGGCTAGGTGTTTAAGTGACCTACTCAACATAGTGGGTACCGGTAAACCTAGCCTCAGTCTGTCTTCACGGCCAGTGGACACAGCCACTTGGCCACATTTGCTTCAGCATGCTATGCAGCTGATGTCGTGTAGCTAAACAGGCTGACCCTCCACCGCACAGTGTCTCAGTAGAAAGCCTGTTCATTTCCCACTGTCCTGGGCTGGGCTGTTTCTCTGCACAAGGAGAACAGATCAGCCCATGTCACAACCAAGCACCCTCAAGCCCTTTGTGACATATGTGTGTGTGTGTATATATAAATATATATATATATATTTATATATATATACATATGTATGTATATATATTATGTGTATATACATATATATACACACATACATATACACATATATATGTATACACTACACACACACACGCACATATATGTATGTATGTATGTGTGTATATATATGTATATATATATATATATACACTTTTTAAAATTCATTTTTTATTCTGATCTCAGTCCTCTCTCCTCCTCCCAGTCTCCCACTCACATAGTTCCTCCCCTCCTTCTCCCTGAGAAGGGGAAGGCCTCTCCCTGGGTACCAGCTCACCTTGCCATATCAACTCACTGCAGGGCTAGGCACATCCTCTGTCACTGAGACCAGTTACAGGGAACAGGAGTCACAGGCAGGCAACAGAGTCAGGAACAGCCTGAGTTGTTGCCTCCCCTTCTCCCACTGCCCCCTATGAAGACCAAGCTGCATATTTGCTACATATGTGCCGGGGGCAATAGTCTAGCCCATGTACGCTCTTTGGATGGTGGTTCAGTCAGTGGGAGCCCTTAGAGGTCCAGGTTAGTTTTCTCTGTTGATCTTCTTATAGAGTCGCTGTCTCCTCCCAGTCCCTCAATCTTTTCCCCAGCTCTTCCACAAGACTCTCTGAGCTCCATCTTTTGTTCCTTTGTGATGTTTTAATCACCACCATCATTCCTTGGGTTTCGTCGTGATTTCCTCCAGTTTAGACAGGGAGGAGTAACCCACTAACTCACTGTTGGCTTTGAGGACTGGACACACAGACCAAACTGCTTGCTGAGGAAGTTGTCTGGCGCAGTTAAATCTAAACTTTGCAAACTTAACTTCTGTTCATCCAGACCCCTGTCTTGTCACTGCGTGGTGGTTGTCGGTTGTCCCTTTCATCTGTTGAGAATGTGTTTGACTCCAGCCCCTTGCCTTTTACGAGACAGTTTTCCTGCTCTGTAAGGAGCCAACCCTTTCCCATCTGAAGATGGTTTCCCATTTCTCTAACTAGTAACTTACACTCGTGGTGGAAGGCAAAGAGTTACATCAGTATCTGAGGATAACGAGGACCAGTCACTCGGAATTGAAATGCTGCCAATCTGTGCAATCTCAACCTTGGGAGTTTTAAAGCCTAGAAATTCATTAGTTTTAATCATCAAATGTCTTTTAGACTTCTGAAGAAAGCTTATGTTATCACAGCATTGACTTTTTCTTAAGTCGCAAACTCGGGTAAATGCTTCTTAAGCTTGAATTGGGGGTGTCCTCCATATCTATTAATGTCAGTAAACATCAGATAAATATCCAGATGTATTTAATTATTTCCACTCAAGGAAGTATGTCCTATTTAGATAATCTTTAAATAAATTGTTTCCAAACTGAACAAATAAACAAGAAATAGCTGAAACTCAGCAGCTTCAACTGCATAGAAAAACCTAGAGGCTTTAAAAGAGGAACTAGCCCAGGAAAAATCTGAGTCCCCTTATGTATTCATTTTTATTTTGAGAAATAAACCTGAATTGACTGTTCAGATATGTTTTTGTTTTTAAATTAGGCTGCTGATTTTCAAAGAATAAGAGTCAGTTCAATGGAGAGTTTCATACCTGTTCCAATATGCTAAACCTCTGATATATTTTAAGTATGGAATGAACAATCAAGAATATTTTGTGTTTGTTGTTGTTAGTTCTGTTTTAAGATAAGAATGTAAGAATGAGGGTTGCAGAGATGGCTCAGAGAATTGGGTCATGTTCTGCAATTTCACGGGGTGGGAGTTCAGTTCCCAGCTGGCAATGGATGGCTTCCGACTGCTGGCAACTCCAGCTCTAGGGGATCCAGTGCCCCTTCTGGCCCCTGCAGGCACCTGCTCTCATCACACACACACACACACACACACACACACACACACACAGGCACACACACACATTGAAAGTCTCATAATCCCTTTATGGATGAGGAAACCCAGGCTCTGTGTGGTCAAGGCTGAGTGGGGAACCAGTTATAACCATTGCTAAGCCCATCTACGTGCAAACACACCAACCGTCCTGTAAACAGCCAACTCCGTTCATGTTTGAAGTTAGCATAACAATTTTTAAGTTTGCATTTAAAACCAATTAAGTGAAATTTGCTTATGTTTCTGTTAGTGGATTTTTGAGAGAGATTAAAAAAGAGTCTTTATGTTGGAAATAGCAACAAGTTTATCTTCTTATCTCTGCCCAAACCACCCTGAACACACCTGGTTTCACCTAATCCAGGAAGCTATGTGTGTTTGGGTCTAGATAATACTTGAATGGGTGACCCCTGGGAATACCAGGCAGTATAGGCTCAAAGGGGAAAACAAAACAAAACAAAACAAAACAAAACAAAACAAAACAAAACTGCCTTCTCTTTTCTTAGACAAATGGATGCTGGCCTTTTAGTAAACTTCCTAGCCTTGGCTTCCATGTCTCAGAACCCAGGAGAGATATGTCAAAGACATTATCAGCCCTCAGCAATTAACCTTGATCAGTTTTCTGCCCATTATTTTTATTATCAATGACTGTAGGAAGCTCTAAGCCACAGTTCAAACACATGACACTTAAAAAAGAGAGAGAGAGAGAGAGATTTGAGTGGTATTAAAGCATTTTCCTATTCTCCTGTTTGGAGTTATCTTCTTGCTGTCAGGAACTCATATGCTTGCCCTTGAACCTGGATAGCGATATAGCTTCTCAGTATTCAATCACAGTTGGTTTTTTTTTACATTGACTTTTGTCTTTTCTCAAAGGTTATTGTCTGTTTTTGCTTTATTATTAGATAATGTACCCCGCTTCCTTCTTTTCTAGTGAGTTAGCATCCTTCCTCTCCTCTGTTCTCTCCCTCATCCTTGCCCCTTGACGCTCCCAGTAGAGAATGCCATTCCACTGACTCCCAGAGAGAACGCTCATTGCAGGGGAGCACAGAAGCAGGCACTCCAAGAAGGAAGAAACACTCCCAAAACATGGCAACCAGATAAGCAACCGTGAAAGGCGCAGTCTAAGTCTTTTGGCAAATTATACAAGTTAATTGATAGAAAAAAATATAATTAAAAAATGCGTTCAGGGAAGGAATCTTTGAAAATACAGAGAATAAATAAAATAAATTCCACTTTTTGAAAATAAACAAAGTGGATTGTTTTCAAAATGGCCACTGGATCTTCCAAATAGAAATATTTATGCATAAGAGATACAAATGGGCCTTATGCACAGACATACCCATTTTGTCATGTCCATTGAGACATCAAGTCTAGAGAGCTCTGGGCTACTTGAGGCCTAAAAGGGAGAGGCCGTGGGATTTATTTATTCTTCTTATTATTTATTTTAGAATCTCGTTTTTTGTTTTTTTGTTTTTTTCTTCTGTGCTGTGTCCTAAGTTCTGGGCTGCATGATTTTTAGGCTGTGGAAGCTGGAATACTGAACAGGTTTTGTGTTTCATCTTTTTTTTTTTTCCTTCCCAGATCCCAGGCAGGCACAGTCTTCCCCACCGTGGTCCTATGACCAGTCTTACCCCTCTTATCTGAGCCAGATGACATCCCCGTCCATCCACTCCACCACACCGCTGTCTTCCACACGGGGCACCGGGCTACCTGCCATCACCGACGTGCCCAGGCGTATTTCAGGTAAAGACCAAGCTTTAACTAGAAGCCCACCCCTGCACAGGGGCTGGGGTGGGGGTGGTGATGGAACAAACCTGGCTTAGCTATGCTGCTCACAGTTACTGTCTATTGGAGATAAGTGACATTAGGTACTCAGTCTTCTGTATTTACGGGGCTCTCAAACACTTGAACATTCTTAACTCAAGGGATGAAAATCCACCAGAGATGGCATACTTTTCTTAAGATAGCCGTTAGTATTACCCAGTCAGTTATGGTCCTGCTGAATTGTATCCTATTAGAGGGTACAGCTAGGACCTTCTCCCAAAGGTCACATGCTAGGTCGTCCTCTGCTTGTAAACCAAAGGACAGACTGACGGTAACACCCTCCACTCCTAAAACCCGGGCTCCATAGTAGCTAGTTCCAAGAGAGATCACCCTCAAGCTTAAGATATTTATGAGAGAGACCTAGTCATTCACAGCACTGTGAGCCCCAGAGGAACCTTGAAAGGCAGCATGCAGCAGCTCAAGAGTGAGGCACACTGTCACTCTGTGGTGCCCCCCACACTCACAAAACCACTCCCCCAAAGCTGTGGATCATATTTGAATGTGTGTCTGCAATGACCTGGCTATCCTCCTCTCTATCCTGCAGGATTTAGCAGAGGGAGCCAGAAAGTTACCCTAAAGACTTCAGACAGACATGTAGAGCGAGAAGCTAAAGGCCCTCACCCGACCATATGAGTCTCATAAATAAGGAAAGCAATCCCTCGCTCACTCTGATGTGCACCCCACTCTCATTAATAATCAGATATGACTCCACAGGGCCACACAGCCACTGTGTCTCATGTCATCTTGTGTCAGCCTTTGGGCCCCAAGCACCTGTTTGACTCCTGGCCAGGTTAATGCCTTTCTTTCTCTCTTTCTGTTTCTGTTTCCGTGTGTGTGTCTCTTTCTCTCTCTATCAATTCTCTGCAAAGCTCGGAGTCGTTACTCTCTCCGCTGAGTCGTCACTGACAAGCTGAAGCTCCACCAGCAGGCTTCCCTTAGTCCACTCTCCTTTGTTTCTTTCAAGTTGGGAGGAGGGAAGGCTTTGTTTCTCAAGCGAGTAGCAGGAAAGGGCTCTCTGGTCCCAGTGCCTTCACATTTTCTGCTGCAGATGGACTCCCCCGGGGTGAGTAGGGATGGGAGATGGTGGAGGGAGAGCTGGAAGGTTCTTTGGATAACCATGTTACCACTTTTTATTGACCACTGCTGCCTGTGCTTGTGAATCACATGACATCTATTGGGAGCTGGGCCAAGGGTCGTATAGTATAGGCGTTTAGTTTTCCTCTGTTGAGTGAAATCACTGTCTCTTGTAGGCAAGACATCCATCAGGGATACATGAGAGGAAGGGGAAGACACACAGGGGGCTAGAAAGTGTGCCTGGGGCTGGGGTTGACTTAGTTTTGATTGTTTCATCTGTGTTTCAGATGAAGCATTGGTTTTACTTAGAGCCAAAGCTCCTCTTGAACTTGGGCAAGACTTGTGTGCGTTTAGGGTCTCTTTGGGCTTCCATCAGACCAGCCCTTTGCAGTTGAAGCAGATTTTTTGCTCTTTGAAAAAGCTCCAGTGGGGTTGGAGAGATGGCTCAGCCGCACCTGCTGCTCTGAAAGGACACAAATTCGTCTCCCAACACTCACATTGAGCAGGTCAAAACCACCGATGACTCCAGTCCCAGGAGATCTGATAGCCTCTTCTCATCTCTATGGGGGCCAGGCACACACATGGTACACATACATACACTCAGGCAATCACACATGCACAGAAAATAAAAGTAAAATAAATCCCTGAAAAGAAGGAAAGAGCCCCAGAGGACAATCGCAGCTATAGAGACACAAACCTACACAATGTTGTTAGCGAGGTGTGTTCATATACAGAGCCATCATGGAAATGGCTGTATACTGCCTTGAACAGATGATCACCCAGTGGGCTAGGCATCAGAGTGCCGTTCACACATGTGATGTGGATCAGTCCGGTTATTTTGTTCTTGTCACTTCAGGCATTTCCATGACGTGACATTATAGCTCTTTCTGTTCTACAGAGAAGGAGGTAGGAGCCGAAGCTGGCTGGTTATGCAGCTGTTTATTGATCTTAAGCCAAAGGCAGGAATGTGCCCCCACTTTATACTGGTTTCAAAGGCAGCTTAGTCCAGTTTTGTCCTCTTCTCTGAGCATTGCAGTGAGTCGTGACTGGTGAAGGCATAACAGGGAGCCACGGTGGGAGGTTCTATATAAACATTACCGAGAACAGAAAATCCCTCCTGTCAGCATGTGGAGAAACAGGAAGGAACAGGCAGCTGTGGACTGTCAGGATCTGAGAGAACCCTCCACCTCCTGACCTCGCTCCTGGTTGTGGGGCTGTGCCTGAACCGGAGCACTACCTGATAGGCTCAGATCATACCTCGAGGAGCTAGTGCGTGGTCCACTCCCCAGGGTCCATCCTTGGGATCATGATGAAGAGATGGTTCTTCTGTAGGGTCCTAGGGGCCGAATTACACAATTTCTACTTTATCATTATTTACCTCAGTATATAAAGCCATCCTCAAGATACATGAGACTGAACTTCTCCTACAAGTGAGACTTGAAGGTTTTTTTTTCTCTCTCTAGAAAATAAAACCCTTTGAATGCAATTTATGTGTACCATGCCAGGTCCTCTGGTCTGCCTCTAACATAGGCAGCTACCATTTGCCTCTAACATGGACAGCTCAAATGCTAACCTCTGTGACCATACCCCAAGAAGTCCCATGGTCACCTTCACGATGCTTTTGGGACATATCTCCCCATCCAAAGGGATACACAAAAATACCTGCCAATGATGCTGGGTGACCCTACTTAGGTTTATGAAACTTTATTAATTACTTGGGAAGTATACACTCTTCAGGATAGACCTGACACACAGTATGTGGCATTATAGCTGATATACTGAAGCTAAATTGTTTTTAAAGTTGTATATCTGTATGTCATTTGCAGGCAAGGCTTGGCTTAAGTTAATGTAATAAAAAGGAATATAAACTTTTTAAAGGAGATTATTTTCTTAATAAAAATGAATCCCCACAGAACACATTTAAAACAAAAAAAAGTATTTAAATGAGTTAACACTCCTATGAAGTTAAAAAACATCACTTTATAAAATATATAGCACACAGAATTACTAAAGCGTTCACATTATTGTTAGTAACATTTATAAGGATATTTACATATAGAGCTAAACTCAGGACATTCACAAAAGTCACTAGAGTAGCAAGAAAAAAATTAATTATGTAATAAATCAAAAATCTTAGGTTGTACTTGTATTTACTTGGGGTGGGAGGGTTCTCTGTTCCAAGAATAGAAACAATTAGAAAGATGAGTTTCTAAAGAAATTCCAATTCACCCTAAAATGCTATTCAAAAGAGATACTCTGAATTATTGTACTTGAAGACCCCGGTAAAGGAGTGGGGTTCTTCATTTTCTCTGTGTGTGCCCTTGCCTCTACCTTTTCAAGTGTGGATTCAGCTCTAGAACCTAAGGAATTATGTCCATAGTGTACTCTTATTTCCTATAGTTTTCTTTCTGGAAGCCAGGCAGGAACAAAAGCAGGTCTACTGAAATGATAAGAGACCCGATACCTGTGCTCCCCAGTTCATTACAGAGAAAGGTGTGCTGTCAGATGTCTTGAAGTTCATAGGCACAACATGAAAAAAATCAGGCTGTTTCCTCTTACTCTCATGCAGCCTTAAATAGTGTTGCAACAACAAGAGTTGTTTACAGGCTCATAAGCAAACACCATCTTATTTTCATTTAGCTGACAAAGGGGTCCTTCTTCGTCGTAATGACTTTGGGGCATACTCAGTTCTATTATACAAGTGAGGTTCAGCATATCAGACACCAGCCTCGTGGCATCACAGTGCAGAAGCAGCCCTGGACATCCTGGGCTTCTTACCCACCACCTATATTACAATAAGTAAGACCTTCTATCATAAACTAAGTGTGGCGAGCATCCTGACCCAGGTGGCTTTAAAGGTGACCTCACCTCATCTTGTGATGTGCCACGGAAGTAGAGTGATTGCTCAGTGCTTCCTTAAAGAAACAGGTTGAAACACTGGAGAGACCAGAAGCTGTATCAGGACTTTTACCATTGTAACAGAGCTGTCTGTCACTGGTGCTGCTGGGTTGGTGCAGGGCACTTGTATGGCTTCACATAATGATTACAGCTCATTTTCTGGAGATCATTACAAAATACTCTGTAGACAATTATTGACCTTCAGACTGTGTTTCATGTAGTAATCCTGCCACTGAAGGAAGAGACAGTCCTTACTGACTGAATCACTACTTTTGAGTCCAATGGGGAGACCCCATTCTCTTCCTACCTTGGAATGTACAGGTCCTTCCTACCTCAGCTGGCTCTTTTCCCTCCTTTCTTCCCTCCTGTCTGACCTCCTCTTCTGTGATGTGGAGGTGGAAGGGACAGATGCAGGCACTTCCCTGTGGCGTCTCTCACGTGGCCTGCAGTACTCTGTGGAGGTCCCATTCATGACACATGCTGGACACACAGGGAAGACTCATAGACGTTGTCTGCCTCAGTTACTTTGGGAGAGGCCTCCAGGGGTTATACTGAGAACTTTTCCATGGCATATACTTTTTTTTTTTTAAATATGAAGTTACTTTTCCCTGAAAGTTTCCTTTTCTTTTTTCCTATATAAGCAAATAGTCTTGAATCTCTTCTGGAAATATCTTAGTCTCAGAAGCAGTTTTGCTCAGCTTCACAAAGCTGTTAAAAAGCTGTCCATCCTACGGGCTCTCAGTTGATATTTCCCAAACTCAGCAGAGTAGGCTGTAAAAAAAAAAGTCACTGACAATTATTGTATCGATACCACAAGATATAGAAATTGCCAGTGGGGAGCTGGGCGACCATGTGATCACTTGAAATGTGTCAGGAGGATCAGCCCACGTAATTTAAAACCCAGTGGTATTTGATGGAACTCAAGTCTCCTGAGTCCAGATTTTAAAATCAATAGCTCCAGTAGTGTGCCCCATCCACGGGTGCACTCACTTCTCCATGTCCAAGAGGGAACAGTGCCTCCCTCTTGGAGAAAAGAAAAAGAAAACTCTAGCTATTAATACTAAACCAGAAAGTTAAAACAGCTTTAATAAAATATCAGAGATCCTCCATTTTTTTTTTTTTTCTGCAGACCCACTTCTCTATTAAGAGCCTGTTTGGCGAACACACCTCTGCCATGGCACCTCTGGCAAGTAATTAAGCTCTATGAGAGCCACTCTTATTTTGAAGAGGGTCTCTGTTTAAAGCTGTAAAGGGGGGAAGTTATTAAATTTAATGGACCCTAAACAAAGGCAAGTGCCATGTGTTAACAATGGCATGTCCCATATTCCTCTCCTCATATCAATGGTGATTGACCTGAACATTTTCAAATTTGTAGGTCAGGGTTCATCTTGCTTTCCCTAAAAATAGTCTGTCTTCCGACAAGAGCAGATGGTGTTTTAATCCCACTTGAACGTCGATTTACTCTAGTGCTGGGAACAAAGACATGGTTTCCAGTTCTGCCCTGTCCATCGGAGAATGTTGGCGCAGGCCGTAAGGCTGACTAAGTCTGTTTGCATGACTAATTGCAGTTATTTTTAGTTAGCCTTGGGTACCCCAGCTCAGTGTAACCTGTGTGTGTGGTTTGACTCTGATTTTTTTAAATACATAGATCTTGTCAATTGTTACCGGGGCAGGGTGGGGGTGGAATTTACCTCTGACACGTGCAACCACCCACACAAAGGGCAAAGATCTATTGAAGAAAGGGGCCGTGCTTATGCAGAGACAGAAGGCACGTGATCACACATTTTCCTGTATGGTTTGATGCAGCTTGCTCTCACAGGAGCCTGCGAGCCCTCTCACCAGATGTACTGACTTTCTCGGGACACGGGGGCTGCTGTGATCCGGGAAGAGCGTGGAAACAGTTTAGCTGAGGAAAACCTGATTTTAGTTTCAGCATCACTAGGAGTCTTTGTACCATTCTCAGCTGCATCCCTTGGCGTATTGTGCCTCAGTGGCTCCTCGGAACAAAGTGACTCAACATTGCTTGTCAGTCATATCCGTGTCTCAGAATGTTTCAAGGAGTAAGGCGACATCAGGACTTACCGAATAAATGTCAGGGAGAAAACCAAGTTGCATTACTGCTTTTGAAAGAATAGAAAATGCTGATGATACGTGTGTGCACATCATCACATGATACGTGTGTGCACATCAT
>NW_021604617.1:10755373-10772055 GCF_004785775.1 Grammomys surdaster
ACGTGTGTGCACATCATCACATGATACGTGTGTGCACATCATCACATATGTATGGTTTAAATGAATATTTATGCTTCCTAGCAGCTCTACCTTACTGCAGGAAGACTAAGTAGAACATAGAGCTTGCAGATCCTCCACCACCCACTGACTACGTCATTTATGTCTTCACTATTACAACTGAAAATTGATCCACTGTTATGACATTGGACACACAGTCTACCTTAGGGTTCACACTTGGCACTGCACAGTTCTGTGGGCCTTGCCGATCCTATAATATCTCATGCCTCACTGTTGCAGAATGATATAGGCTAGGTCCCCACCCTGCCCTGTCCTCCATACCACCTAATAGCACCCCTCTTCCTTCCAAGGCCCTAGAAAACATAGGTATCTTTACATTTCTATGGTTTTGAACTTTTTGAAATAATTGGGATTAAAAATATATATGGTAGAAAAATGCTATATTTTTTAAAACTTAAATACTCTTTCTGCACCCTTATGTTCTTTTTCCATAGACTCTGTTCATGACATTTTTGTTAGAAAACCTTTATACACACACATGCACACACACACACAGATGCGCACGCGAGTGCGTGCACACACACACACACACCTTCCTAAGGAAGTGTATCTGTCCTAGGAATGGTGGATGGTGCCCAAATGGTTTTACACACACACAGACTAGCTTGGTTTTGTTTCTGTTTTTAGTGAAAACCGTTTCACTAGGACTGGAGAGATGGCTTAGTGGGTAAGATCACTTACTGCTTTTGCAAAAGACCCAGGTTTGGTTCCCAGTGCCCATGTGGTACCTCTCTCACTCCCACAACTCCAGTTCCACTTCTAACACCATTTTTTGGTTCCTGTGGGCTCCTGAATGCACATTGTGTGCATAAACTCCTGAAGGCAGAATACTCTTATATATTCATTTTAAAATATAAATAAATCTTAATGTCTTTTTCTGTGGTTTGAGAGATGCTTAGCTGTTTAAATGTTTGTTTGCAAGAATGAGGACCTGATTTTGAGCCCCAGAACCCATGTAAAATGTGGGCATCAGGATATGGGCCTATAAGCACATTACTGGAGAGACAGTGGATGGATTCCTGGGGCTCCCTAGCCAGCCAGCCTGGCCTCATTGGTAAGTTCTGGGCCAGGCAGGAGACCCTGTCTCAAAAGCAAGGTAGAGGGCTCATAAAGGGTGACACCTGAGGTTGTCCTCTGCCCTTCACAGCACAACACACATCTTCATGCATACTCCTTACAGAAATATGTGTGTGCACACAGACACACACAACATATGTCTTTATGCATACTCCTTACAGAGATATGTGTGTGTGCACAGACACACACACAACACACATCTTCATACATACTCCTTTCAGAAATATGTGTGTGCGCACAGGCACACACACACAACATACGTCTTCATACATACTCCATACAGAGATATGTGTGCGCACACACACACACACCATACATCTTCATACATACTCCATACAGAGATATGTGTGTGCGCGCACACACACACACACACACAACATACGTCTTCATACATACTCCTAACAGAGAAATGTGCACACACACACACACACACACACCATACATCTTCATGCATACTTCTTACAGAAATATGTGTGTGTGTGCACAGACACACACACACAACATACATCTTCACACACACACACAACATATGTCTTCATACATATTCCTTACAGAGATATGTGCACACACACACACACACACACACACACACACCATACATCTCCATGCATACTCCTTACAGAGATATGTGTTTTCACACACACACACACACACACACACACACACCTTCATCCATACTCCTTACAGACATGTGCATGTACACGCACGCACTACAGGCCCTCTTCTTAATTTGACCCATAGACAGACTGTTTTCTGTGATTGTTCATATGGATGCACACACAGAGCAGACTTAGTTAAAATCAGGTCCATTTCTATGCTTATTGGTTGTGTTTGCTTCTCCTAGGTAGAGGTGTTCATTCCCTTTCTCTCTCAGATACCTGGCATTCCTAAGAACCCACTGCTGCTTTCCACTATCTGCCAGGGCTCTCGGAGCTAGGTGCAGTGTCCTTGGCTTCCTCACAGGCCTCTCGTCTCCAGTCAGCACTTTCCTCTCCTCTTAGCAAATGTTCTCTTATCTACTCTGCCCCCTGTACCATCTCTGAACTCTGTCTGTGCCTCTCCAGTCTCGGTATCTTTCTGGGAAGATATATATTGCCTGCTTACAAACTTCTGAGGAAGCAGTGGTCTGTCTCTGCTGCTTCCAGAAAACTGAACAAGGAAGCTGCATGGTTGATTTCAGTCAACTCTAGTGTTACATTTCATACTGCCTTCTCTTCACTCCAAAACAAGCTTTTCAAGGACAACGGCTATGTCTTACATGTTCTTGGATCCTTATAGCCTATGCTATTGTAGCCTGGTATGTGGTTGGTGCTCAGAATAGTAAAAGGAAACAAAAATACACAAGAAAGAAGATAGAGAAAATAAGCAAACTAAGACAGGAAGAAAGACAGGAAGGGCTGCTGTAATATCTCAGAGAGTAACAGTGCTTGTCACCAAACCTGACAACCCATGGACCTTAGATGACAAAAGGGAGAACTGACTCCTGCCATTTGTCCTTTGAATTTCATATTTATGTCATTGTATGTGTTTGGGGGTGGGGGAAGTCTGACAGACAATCAGACAGACAGACAGACACACACAAATAAATTAATGTGCTTAATTAAACAAGGAGGGGGAGATTTTGTTCACCTGGAACAACAAAAGGCCAAAACTAGAGAGACTTTTCTTGTTGATAAGGACAGGAAATGACACGGCCAAAGTGTGCATAAGCAGTATATATTTTTATCTCCAGCTCCTTTTGCAATGTGTTTCATATTTAGAGCACATATCAAGACTACATCTGTTTCCAGAACTTTCTGCTAACAGTTAGTAATCATGCCAAAACATACTCTAGGTCCAACTTGAAACCAAAGGATCAAATAGAATTTTTGATTTCTAATTTTGAGCCTGACATTAATTATGGCCATCATGCAATAAAGTGTCAGGGGCTTTTCTGAGAAAATGATGGACGTTACGTGAGCTCAGTGGTAAATGGAAGGAAAAGCTGTTCTTCCAGAACAGAGCAAACGATCTCTCTTTGACAACTGTCATTTCTCATGAAACCTCACTCTTCTTGGCACCAAATTTTCCTGAGGGTTTTCACGTAAGGTTTCACGTCACCCTGTGGTCCCAGCTAGTGACCCCTGGGTGTGCTACCATTGCCCTTCTTTGAGCCTGCTACTCAGAGAGTCAAGCTCCATCTTTATCTTCAGCCTCTTTGCTTATCCATTGCAATGGCCGTTTGTTTAAATCAGGTGTTTTTCACCTGCTAACGGTGCCTGAGCGTTAAGCTGACAACTGTGTGCTGTTAGCCTTTTACATGCCTTCTTGGGTTGGATGTCTTCCTTCAGTTACTTCAAGTCAGCTCAATAATGGCAGACGTAGAGAGCAGAGTCTCTGTGTTAGAGAGGCATCACCCTTCTCATCCAGGAGCCATGACATGGCCAGCAGGGAGCTAGATCACGGTCATGTTGTGATGCAGCCCAGGATAGACGAGCAGAAGCCACAGATTCTTGGAGTCTTAGTGAGCAGGGGCCTCCTGCACCTCTCTTCTGCTCTATTAACTTAGACGTGTAACCAACTTAAAGCCAATGCCTTTTAGGGAATTAAAAAAAATCAGATTCTTTTCTTAATAAAAGATCATCCTTTTATTCTGAATTACTTCAACAATTTTATATTTGCAGCTTAAGATGTTGCCTGTATTATGTTTGGCTTCATAACAATTTTTTATAATGATTTTAAAAATATCTAATAGGAATGTATGAAATTGTGTCTTTCCTTAGCTAGATTGAAAGCCCCTGCAGCCCAGGGATTAGGCTCTTAACCCCCTGCTATCTCTCTGTAACTCTGGCTAGATTGAAAGCTCCCTTAGGCCCCAGGTCGGGCTCCATAATCCTTTTCTATCTCTCTGTAATTCCTACTTCCATGCCCTGCTTGCTTGCATTAATGCCCATGGGAAGCCGTTGCCTACAGTTGGAAAGCCCGCCCAGTGGACAGTGCTGTAAGCCTACGGGCTCAGTATGCTGAGGGTTATTTGAGACTAGTTAATGCTTCTAGAAATAAGGTCCCAGAGGTGATGAGTTGCTGTTGCCATTTACCTGAATTTTATAGTCTGTAAGTACATACATGTTCCAGCAAGAGATACAGTGTGAAATCAGCAAGCTTCCCTTAATAAAGTGAAACAAGACAGTGAACTATGCTTTAACAGGCGTGAGCCCATACGTTTGTAACTCCCTGCAGTTAGAATAGACAGATATGCAAGTATTCATGACATGTGCCCGAGTTTGCTCTCTGTTGCTGTGTGGTAAGCACCATGACAAAAAACAACTTGGGGAGGGAAGTATTTATTTCTTTTTATACTTCCAGGTAACAGTTTATCACTGAGGGAAACCAGGCCAGGAACTGAAGCAGAGACTGTGGAGGGGTGCTGCTTACTGGCTTGTCTCCCATGGCTTGCTCAACCTGCTTTCTTAGGTATCTTAGGGCCATCAGCCTAGGGATGACACCACCCGCAGTGGGCTGGTCCTCCTACACTAATCATTAACAAAGACAATGACCCTCAGACTTGCAAATGGGCTAATCCAAAGGAGGCAATGACTCAGCTGAGGTTCCTTCTCCCCAGGTGACTCTAAGTAGCCTGTGTCCCATTGACAAAAGCTACTTAGAAAAAGGGGTATGTCATTTCTCCTATTAGTAAATACAAATGAGGGTCATGCATTCTAGGAAGAATGGAGACATTAAAGTCCCTTGCTCTTGGCATTGCCCGTTGCTTGCTTTCTTGATCTGACGTCTTAGCAAATAGTGGTCCCTCACAGCTGGTGGAGATGATTCAAGCTCTCTCTCCAGCCAAAGTGGTCATGGTTCCAGCTGTCTGTGTAATTAGTAATAATGCTACAGTTAATGGAATAATAACAACTAAAATGATGGTTCTAAATAAGTCCCACCCTGTGCCAAGGAGGGCGTGGAGTCATGATGAATAATCAACACATCAGTGTGGCCACAGTAAATCCATGCATGATTAAGAGGAACCCCTTCTAAATAAATAACTGTGAAGAAATAAAAACAGACTTAAGAAAAAATTAATAACAGTGTTGTGCTCATCATTGTTTAAGAACTCATCCCTTAAGCTCCCTGTCTGTACTTTAGGGAAATACTGTCTAATCATCATGATTTAAAGGCTCATGGAGAACTGACTATGTGATTCTACAAAGGAACGTTTGGTCCTCTAGGCATTTAACCGAGAAAGTTAAAGTTTCCTGACCTTAAAAATTGCCAAGTGTCAAAGAATCCCCCGAAGGCTTGATAAGACCTCCCAGAGTCCTTAACTTAGTAAGTGGTCGAAGCCTTTGAATAGGGCAGTGCGCCCCTCAGAAGGGCGTCAGACCCAATACCGAGTAAGTACCAGTTGCTCAATCAAAATTGTGTTGGCAACGTTTGTCAGAAAAGCATTTCTTCCATGGAGCAGTCACATGACACAGCCACTGAGCAACTGTAGCATCATTGAGAGTGTACTGGGCACAGGACAGGGCTGGGATTTGAGGAACTGTCTTTTGTGTGTGCCTCTGGGTTCTTGAGCTGATTGCTGAATGTCTATGGGTCTAAGTTTTCCTCACGAGTGAGCAGAATTTGTGGGGCTAGGTATCTTCTCGGGTAGATCATAGAGCTTTGGATGTTGGTGAGTGTAAATTAAAGCCAGGATGTGTAGGTTTTCCATAGGGAAAAGATGGAGTAATCATATCAACAGCAAACCAAATACACTGTCTCTAATCTCCATGAAGGCGAGGGGGTAGTTATTCATCAAAAAAACCTCAATTAATATTACATAGTTCCAATAAATGTAAAAGAATGCTGTGCTTTGGTATTTCATTTGCTTATAAGGGCATTACTACCCAAAATGTTGAGCATTCAGACCCTGTCTACTGATCCCAGCTGAACCACTGCCTAATGTAGAGCCTCGTAGGTGTGTTTGTCAGAATCCATAGACATACCAAACACTGAAGATTTATGTTTTTTTAATTAAAGGATTTAACTTTGTCATTTTTGCATGCTGTTATGTGGCTGACTTGTGTTCATTCTCTAAAAATGTGTGTGACTAAAGTTCATGACCAGCTGGTTCTCCTGCAGGCTGCAGTCCCTGTCTATAACCTCAGCTGCCCAGGCAGGAGGCAGGAAGATCATATGAGTCCACAAATTTGAGGTCAGCTTGAGGGACAAAGACCCTGATTTCAAAAATGACAACAAGACAAACAAAAGAAAGAACAAATTACTCTTGGAGAATAGGTGAGACCAGAGGACACGCCTCTATGATTAGATGATAGTTACAGATACAGTTAAAGAATCCTAACAGTGCTCTTGCTAAACCATTGATGTGTGTGTGTGTGTGTGTGTGTGTGTGTGTGTGTGTGTGTGTGTGCAGGTGCCCCAGAGAGGCCAGAAATTCTGAATCTCTTTGTAGGTCTAATTGCATGTAGTTGTGAGCTGTTCACCATGGTCCTCTGAAGAGTGGCATGCTCTTTTAACTGCTGAGTCAACTCTCGAGTCCTATAAAAATACATCTTAATCTAAGTTACTACCAATGGTAATTCACTCATTCATTGACTCTCTATGACTTGTAGGAGGGGTGCTGATGAGCAAAGCAGAAAATCTCACGGAGCTTTGGTATTGTCAGATGGCTTGCTGACTAAACCCTCAGTACAGGGAGCCAGACCCTTTGGGAAAAGTCTGGATCCCGTAACTAGTGAGGACACTCAAGCTCGTTTTAGGCCAGAGCAGTGGCAAAGCCAGATTTTCAGTGCAGCAAAAGGCAATAGACAAGGTGCATTCTGGGACTGAAATAGTTCTGTGTGTTTTCTTCCTCCTAAAATGCAGGTCATGTCTTTTCAGGACTTTCATAGATTTGCATCCAGTTCCCCTGACTTTGAAGGTCAGCACATAGGTGTGACCAAGCTAGCTCTGCAAATGCTCACTAGACAGGCATACTGGGAGTAGGCTGCACTGCCCACCAAGTGACAAGAACCCTGGGTGAGGAACTAGTAGTGAACTCCGGCTCGTAAGCTGGCGTCGTCCATCTGAGAAGTCATAGTGGGGTGAGCCTCTCCGTGGCATGAGCGTTGCCATGAGTGGAGAACAGAGGACTCGAAAGTCAGGGCTGAACCCTCGGTAGAAAGGCCTTGACCTCAGCAGAGCTGGGGCCTTGTTTAGTCAGGATCACGTAACTGCAAGCTAAAATGAAAGGGAAAAGGCTTAGGTTGGCAGGGCTGTTGGCATTGCCCTTGTTGTAAGCCTCTATTCCCTCCTCAGGTTCTTTGGGCCACAGAGATTTTCCCCAAGGTAGCAGAATGCCTTAGTAGCTGAGGCACTTATGAGCCAGCACATCAATCTACATTTGATTCCCAGGTCCCAGATAGTGAACAGAGAGAATTGACTCCCACAGACTGTCCTCTGACCTCTGTCTCTGAGCCATGGTCTGTCTCTCTGTCTCTGTCTCTGTCTCTGTCTGTGCCTCCCTCCCTCTTCCTCCCTCCCTCCCTCCCTCCCTCCCTCCCTCCCCCCTCCCTCCCTCCTCCTCCCTCCTTCTTCTTCTCTCTCTCTCTCTCTCTCTCTCTCTCTCTCTCTCTCTCTCTCTGTCTCTGTCTCTGTCTCTGTCTCTCTCTGTCTGTCTCTCTCCTCCCTCTCTCCTTGCTTTGCCAAGACATTTGAAGAAAGTGGCTCAAGGCAGGGTTGACTTTAGCTCACAGCTCTGAAGGATTCCATCCATCAAAGCAGGACGGTATGGTGGGAAGAGCTGGAAGCAGCTGGTCACATGGCTTCTGCAGTCAGGACCCAGAGGGATGAATGCTCAGCTTCCTTCTGCCTCTAGGACCTCAGCACAGGGAATCTTACCACACCATTAGGGCAGGTCTCTCCATCTCAACCCAGACACTCTCAAGAATGTGCCCTCGCATTTGTACCTGGGTGACTGCAGAGCCTGTCAGGCTGGCAGTCATAACCAACTATCCAAGACAATGAAAGAGGACTACAGTTAAAAATAAAAATCAGTGAAAGGAAGAGGCCGACCAGAATGACAGATAGCAGATAGAGTCGCCCAAAGCAAACAGCAAAATGCAAAGCCTGAGTGACCTATTGGCAAGAGGTGTTTTCTCCCCCGTGAGCCAATGGTTTATGCATTTGTAAACAACATTGTATCTTTTGCTACATTTTGGTTTCTTCAACGTGAACCCAGTCTAAACGTTTGCTTTGTCACATTTTAATAAGGTTTAAGTTCAAACTGCAAGGTACAGAACATAGGTCTAACGTTTTGGGAAAAAAGAACTTCCTAAAGGATTTATAACAATGCGCAAAAGATGTGAATATTAATAATTTTCCTCCTCCTGACATGGGAAATTGGACTTGCCTATATAGTCCTTCCTGGCAATCAGGCTTTGGTACCACCCCTTCCTCATTATGGTACTGCAGAAGGAATAAGTTAAGAACAGATCAAAGGGGCCTCAAGGTAGGAAAAGGAAGATGTGTTACGTTTCGCTCTTTGTAAACTTTTTTTTTTTTATTTTTCTCTTTTAAGATGTATGTATGTTTGTGGTGCATGGCTATTAGTGTGGATGTGTGCATTTTGTGCAAGGCAGTGTGTATGGAGGCCCAGGCTGACAGCAGGTGTTCTTACACTCACTCTTCACCATTACTTTTATTTATTTTTTTTGCATTTCATATATTAATGTAATAAATTTCATTTTTACCCCATTTCCCTCTCTTATTCTCTCTACAACTACCACCTCTTTTCTCACCTTTATTTTTTGCAATGGGATCTCCCACAGATTGGGCTAGGCTGGCCAGCCAATGAGCATCAGAGATCTGTCCGTCTCTTCCTCCACCTGCCTTTAGCACTGTGGCGATAGTCATACAGCCTGGCTTTGTGATGGGTCTTGGGGATCCAAACTCAGATCTTTACGCTTGTTTGGCAGGGACTTTACTGATGAGCCTTCTCTCTCCATCCCTTGTAGATCTACAGGTCACTGTTTGGCATGTAGGCTTTGGGCCTGCAAAACTATGATTTATACCATAGGTAGAGTGTCTTGTGCCTTGCCCCCTCCTCAGGAAGATCAATTGTATCTTTCTGTTCCTCTTTGCTACACTTTGGTTTCTTCAAAGTGAACACAGTGTATAAGTCTTCCTACTTTCATTTTAATAAGGTTAAAATTCAAATTGCAGAATGCAGGGCTAAAAGTTTTAGGGAAAAAAAATCTTCCTAAAGGATTTATAACAGGTCAGATAAAACTGTACCAGAAGAACACAACTTGGAGCCATTCGTGTTGAGAGCAGTTACCTAGAAGTGAGGCAGGCCAATAGAGTAGGCTTCAAAAAAACATAACTCCTACACAGATTAGTTTGGATTCCCGGAATTCATGCAGTCCCCAGTCCCCATTTTCTTTTGTTCTGTGTTACATACTTGGTTAATAATTAGATGCTTTTATTTTGTAGCAAGAAAACCTGGATTTGTTTCCACAGTGAATCTGTTGCTAATTGATAACCTCATCTGAAATAGTAATACTGTTTTTTTGTAAATGAGGACCATTCTTGATAAGCACAGTGGAGCTACGCATTTGGTAGAATTGTTATTGGTTTGTTGGAGAGTCTCAGCTGGCTAACGGGTGGTAGAGTGAATTCTCAAATTGTTACTAGTCTGTTGGAGAGTCTCACAGTTGTCTAATGGGTGGTAGAGTGAATTCTCACCTTTTCTTACTGAGGAATCTGTGTGGCCAGAAGGAGCCAGGATGCCTTTATTCTGATCCTTTGCTTAGACAGGACGAGGACCAGAGCCCACATTCTGTCCTGGGCTGCCCGTGCAGCTCCTAGACATTCTTTTCATTACTGAACACAGCCGTGGTGACCGAGGGAGAGAGAGACCTCACCTAGAATTAAATCCATCCTTCTCTTTGCTTCTTGCCTTCTCCTATCCTAACGTGAAGCTATGTGAAAACATAAAATGTGCATGTAATCTATGCACACACACATGTGAATATGTGCACTTGCAGGGGCCAAAAGGGAACACTGAGTGTCCTCCTCTGTCACTCTCTGCCTTGTTCCCTTGAGGCGGAGTCTCTCACTGAGCCTGGAGCTATGGTCACTGGCAGCCAACAAACCTCAGGAGTCCTCTTGTCTCTGCTGCCCCACAGCACTGGAACTCTAGGTCTGGGACGGTACATGGCCATAGCTGTCCCTTTACCCAGGCTTTGCGTCTGAACTCAGCTCTTCATACATGTGAGGCAAGCACCTTTACCCACTGAGCCATCTTGCTAGCCCCAGGAACAGATTTTTTTTTTGCCCTGTGGCTTGGCAGCGTCTTCCTTCTGGAGCCATCCAGCCCCATATCTAGTGAGGGCTTTATATTCTGACTCTGAGAGGAATAAAATTTGGGTTTTGATCTTAGCAGACAGAGATTGCCCATTAGCTGAAGAGCTACACTACATACTCTGCACTTGCCTCTTGTCCCACAGTCCCTTGGGAATACAGCAAGGCACTCTTTTCCCCTCATTAAAACAAGTAGCACCTTAATATACAGTTAGGTGTGTCTGTTTATCCTTGGGAAACATGGGGCTCCAGGTCTCAAAGACACACAAGGGGTCAGGGGCAGCCACAGACTGATGCTGGAAGTGGTCCATTGCTGGTGAGTTTATTGCTATAGCACCAAGAATAAACACTGAATGAAGCCCTCTGGAGGGAGTGTGTGTGTGTGTGTGGGTGTGTGTGTGTGTGGGTGTGTGTGTGTATGTGCATACAGGCATGTGTGCAGACTGTGGAATGTTATCAAGTAAAGAGAAAGTGAAAGGAGTCCCACTTGGTGGTAGTATTTATTTATCTCCTACCAAAAGGAGAATTTCACTATTTGAGTTTTGCTCTTCGGAGACTTTTGCCAAATGCTTAACAATCAGTAGGGCTTGATTTCTCATTTTAAAAAAATGCCACTCTGAGAACAAGGGTCTATGTAACTAGGATGTGTTTGTTTTTGTTTAAGTCATTCGGAGGGGGAATCGTCTCTTGTCCATTGTTAGAAGAGAGGTTTCAATCAAAGGAAAAGTCTCCATATTCTAAAATATACAAACAGTTCTTTGAAATGGATGCCAAATCAAACTCTAAAAGGGACGTTTTTCTTGCAGAAGTTTTGAGTTAATTCTGTGTGCAGAACTTGAGTGGAAAAACCTTGAGACCGTCGGAGAACGAGTTGCAGTAACGCCACACTTAGCTTCCAAAGTTACATAAGGAGCTTTGTCTTACAGTAGTCCTGAGCCCAGCCACTTGTCCCTGTTTTTAGGCTAAATCTTAGTAACAAAGAGAAAGGAATCCTTTCAGACTAAGTCGGAGTTTCAGTTAAGGAGAAGGTGAAACTTTGGTTTCTGACATTAGATCTGATCAGCCACCCGAGAAAGTATACCAGGTCTCATGGATAAAAATTAGGTGATCATTCTTGGGTTTTGTTTTCTTTCATTGTTTGAGATGGGGTGTCTAGTGAAATAGCCCAGACTGGCCTCCAGTTTACTATCCTCCTGCCTCAGCTGTCTGAGTGTTGGGGCTACAGGTATGTGCTATCATGCCTGGTTAAGTAGTTCCCTGATTTCTGGTTAGCTTTTCTTTTTTTTTTTATTGGATATTTTATTTATTTACATTTTAGATGTCATCCCCCTTTCCTATTTCCCCCTCCCTAGAACCCCCTATTCTTTACCCCCTCCTGCTTTTTGCTTTTATACCATTTTAATTACATGCATGTATTAAGGTCAGTTCTAGGTCGAGGGTCTAGCAATACAATAAATGCAAATAGTCAAGGAACAACCAAGACAATAAACATAAGTAGTCAAAGAACAAGCAAGGCATTAAACATAATTCTGTGAACACTCCCCTGATCACTGTTTCTAAGGGCTTATCAAGATATCTGAGCCTACTTCCCTGTCCTAGCTCAAAGTCATCTTCATGTCTGAAGCCTACTTCCTTGTTCTGGCCTAAGATTTAGATTCCTGCCTGAAATTACTTCTTTGTTCTAGCCTACTGTGTCATCTGGGAATAAAAACCTCCATTGAGAATTTGCCTCCATTGGATTAGCCTGGAAGGCAAGTCTGTGAGAGAGTGCTGCTGATCAATGGTTCAGAAGGTTCCAGCTCACTGTGGGCGGTGCCGCCCCTCAGCAGGCGGTCCTGGACCGATAGAAGAGAGCAGGCTAAATGAGCTAAGGACTGCAAGCTGCATCCCTCCGTTGTCCTTGGCCTCAGTTCCTACTCCCAGGTTTTTGCTTTGAGTTCCCTCCCTGACTTCCCTCAGTGATGTAGTTAACCCCTGAGGTGAAGTACTCCCTTTCCTTCCCAAGTGGCTTTTGCACATGGTGTTTATCACAGCAATAGGAAGCAAATGTGGACACTTGTTTTGAGAGGAATTCTGTGTGGTCTCCTGTCAGGATTCTATTTGCACAGAAGTAGGTGCCAACAAGGCAAGCCCAGTATGGAAAGAGGACACAGTTTTGTTTGTGCCCTACCAATAACTAGTTGGGTCGTGGAGGCAGAGGGCGTTTCCTTTCTTGACAAAGACTCACTGTCATTGCTGCCTGCTATGCCTACCTCACAGATACTTTGTGAGCCTTAAGCCAGGTATTCATAAAAAAGTGGCAGCTTTAAAATGAGTGAATGTGAGTCTCTTAGTTAGGGTTTTACTGCTGTGAATAGACACCATGACCAAAGCATCTCCTATAAGGACAACATTTAGTTGGGGCTGGCTTACAGGTTCAGAGGTTCAGTCCATTATCATCAAGGTGGGAACATGACAGCATCCAGTCAGGCATGGTGCAGGAAGAGCTGAAAGTTCTACATCTTCATCTGAAGGCTGCTAGGACAAAGCCCACTCCCACAGTGACACACCTACTCCAACAAGGCCACACCTCCTAATAGTACCACTCCCTTGGCCAAGCATATAGAAAACATCACAGTGAGATTCCATATTTAAATTTAATTATAACTGTTGAGAAGCAGTGTCTGTGTGAGACCTGATTGTTTCCTGGAACTGGAGTTAAAGGATGTGGTGTCCATAGGATAAGGGAGGAAGACAGGGCAGGGGTTGCAGCAAGAGAAGCACTGTGCCATTCGGGAGTGGGGAGTGCAGGAGACCAGTGGGTATGGGGATAACTCAGGGGAGTTCTGTGGGCTCCAATCCACATATGTATAGTATTACAGGAAGGGCAGTTGGTTATTCAGGCACAAGTCAGAAGGAACACACAAATTGCCAGAAGGACAATTTGTGATCGTATAATTGACAGTTATAATGCCATGCTTTTACCCTCAAGCATGTGATATCTTTCATCTATGTCTCTGAAAAGCACTTCAAGGTGTTCAAAGGAAGCGGGATGGTTCTGATTCCAAAAGAACTTAGGTCAGTAAAAGGTGGCAGGGTGATTTTTGTCCCTTTGCAAACCCATACAGGTTACAAGTGGAGACTCCAGGAAGCATAGCAGGTGAGGTTGCTAGGGCCCATGGAGTGGAGGAGAGAACTCTCAGTAGGGAAGGACTATGGGGCAGATTTTGAAGGCTGTTTGCAATTTCAAGGGGAGAGGATGGTTCAAGGTCAGGAGAAGTGAAAATGAAAACCAAGGCAAAGTTGGACACCATGAGTAGGCCTGTGATCCTAACTACCCAACAGGCAGAGGCCCAGAGGAGTTCCTCAGGAGAATGAAGTTCAGTTCCCTCAGAAAGCTGCACGGTGAGTTGAAGGTCTACAGGGTGAATGATGGAGACCCTGCCTCAAAATATAAAGAGGGCTAGAAATAGCTAGCTCAGTGGAAGAGTGCTTGCCTACCATGTAGAAGGCTCCAGGTTCAATCCTCAATATGGAAGAAAGGAGGGAGGGAAGGAAGGAGACCAAGGCAAAAGAAGTGGGGAAGTGTGGATAATAGAGAAAGTGGAAGGGACCCAGGTTGCCTGGAGCATACAAGCCACAAATAAGAATGAAAATGGTGGTCATCTGGTTCAGGATCTAGGTTTGGGGCCTTGGACAGTGAGGGCTGTACAGCATGCTCTAGAGTCTACATTGGCTCATCAGCATGCTAAGCCCTCTTAGCCTATCTTGGAGAACCATAGGTTGGATTTTGTTTGATTCTGTCTTGTAGTTATCTGCCATCTGGAACGAACTCCTTCCCCTGGCTTGTTTTGTGGATCAGTGTGAGATTTGTTGGAAGATGTTAGTTATGTTTCTATTGCTGTGGTAAAACACCATGACCAAGGCAACTTATAGAAGCAAGAGTTTATTTGGGGCTCATGGTTCTCAAGGGTTATGGTCCATACTGTCAGGGACAACAGATAGCAGACATGGCAGCTGGAGTTGGAAGCTGAGAGCTCACATCTCAAACCACAAACAGGAAACAGAGACAGTAGCGAATGACATGAGGCTTTCGAAACCTCGAAGTCTGTCCCCAGTGACACACTTCCTCCCACAAGGCTATGCCTCCTAAGCCTTCCAAAACAGCACCAGCAACTGGGGATCAAGTATTCAAATGCATGAGAATTATGGACACACGGGGGGGGGGAGGATCTCATTCAAACTACCCCAGAGGGCTAGTTTGGGTTGGGTTTTGATGTAGAGGGGCCACTTCATAGGACACACCTCTCTTCTCAAGCAGAGTCTTTTATAGAAGACTCTGGTTGGACCCTTGGGCTGAGTGTGTGTGGTCAGGCAGGAACTTCAGCATTCAGATTCATGGGTTTTCTAGCTTGCTCCTGATACAGAGGTATCAGAGGTACAGAGGTAAGAGGAAGAGATGGCTACTGTTTGCCATGTGCTTTCACTGTCCTGTGACAGGAGCCAGGGAGCTTAGGGAATATAAAATATGATTTACTTTGGCTTGAATGGGACATCAGTGATATTGACAATATCCCAATTCAAGAGCAGGGTCAATTATGGTAAGAGGTGACAGACACCAGTTCCCCATGCCACATCTCAGCTCCATCCCCACAGCTGCCACTGAAAGTCTGTCAGGACCTCCTTTGTCATTAGCCTTAGCTAAACTGTCTTCGTCAGAATAGACTTGAGAGTGTTCTTGAATCCCTATACCTCAGCAGAGATGGTGGCAGTTGGACCACACAGTTCTAGGGTGAGGACCTGGGCCACTGTGTACTCATCTGCTTGCCTGTAACCTTAAGGGAATCACTTCTTTGAGATTTGAGTTTGCCATTTTTTCAGTTTGTCATTCAGAAAATGGGGTTGGTGACACAGTCTCCTTTATAGAAGATTTACTTATAATGTAAGTAGCAAGGGTGTCATGGAGGTCATCCTGCGTGTTGCCCAGAGCTGTGGTAGTGCTGCCTCAGATGCCCAGAGCTGTGGTAGTGCTGCCTCAGCTGCTGGGTTGGCCTCTCTTCCCCGTTAAGCCAAGCTCCACTCATACTGTGGGAGGCTGTAAAGATCATATCACTTAGAGGGACTCAAATACAGTTGGGGAAAAGCAGAGCCTGGTGCCTGGTTGGTTAAGCAGTCACCAGATCTAGTTCCCAGCCCATCACCCAGTAATGGAGGGTCAGAGCATTCCTGCACCATGGGGTTGGGCTTGCTACCATGACTGAAAGAAATGCTACTCAGTAGTTTTCCACTGCAGCACCCCAAAGGGCAAATGAAAACACAGGACTCCCTCACCATGCTTCCCCAGCCCATTGGCATCTATAACTATCCCTAAGGAGAATATTTTCTAATCTCACATTTTATCTAAGAGACAATTATGTGAAGTTTCAGTCTGCTTTAATATAAGATACTTTAAGCTACTAATATCACTTAGCTGTCCTGTAAGAAGCATTTCCACTTGCTGTTTTATTCTGTTCCATGGCTTCCTATCAGCTAAGCTTTGGTGTCTAATATGTACGATGTCAACCAAATTTCAACTTTTAATACAATTCAAGTTACCACCAGCTCAAGCCACGAGAAAGTACCAGGCTGCCCTCTCTGTATTCTAGCTTTAAAAAATAAAATAAAATAAAATAAAATAAAATAAAATAAAATAAAATAAAATAAAATAAAATAAAATAATAAAATAAAATAGAAAGAAAGAAAGAAAGAAAGAAAGAAAAAGATTTTCTTCAGAACAATTTATCATTTAGTTGTAATTTTTAAAATAATCTTAATTGACCACATATGCTATCAAATAAGTCTCTCTCGTAGCCTCTGCCTCCCGCCCGCCCCTGCGCCCCACCTCCCTCGTGTGGACATGCGCACTTCACTGCTTTTGGCCGGATTGTCAGAAAATTAATTAGGCTGCTCCGGGTAGATACCATCACAGGAAAGCCGCTCCAGATTCAAGATAAGATTACGATATAGAAGCTGTTATTTTTAGGGGGAAAGACTACTGTGTTCCAACCTCTTCGCCTTGTTTTCCTAGTTTCTCCCATTTTAATCCTGGCTCCATGTTTTCGTAGCCATAACTCATTAGTGGTTTTTAATTTTTCTGAAACTGAAATAGGGTCTGAAAGGGTGGATTAGCCCCCTTTTCCCTCCTTTTTCCCCTCCTTTTTCCCCTCCTTTTTCCCCTCCTTTTT